>NC_141024.2:6422500-6430000 GCF_052040795.2 Danio rerio
ATCTATCTATCTATCTATCTATCTATCTATCACTGAGAACACTCAAAATGCCACCAAAAATATAATTGAACCACTTTTTGAAACTAAATGCCATGACATAGACATGATAATGTTGCATAATTCACATTTGCAGAAGTGTTTACATCACAGAAAACAGCAGCAGTAATGCCCACGAAAATCTAAACTGTAGCAAAAAGAGGAAACAAAACTTTTTCTTTTTGTGAATATGTGTGTGGTGTGCAGTGATGGAGGGCTGTGTGCAGGTTGACAGAGGTCGTGTGTGTGTGTGTGTGTGTGTGTGTGTGTGTGTGTGTTGAGGAAAATAGGGCAGTGTGCCGAAGGCCAGTGTGTCGTGTTCATCTCTCAGTCACAACATCACTATGACCAGCAGAAACACTGACAATCCCAAGAAATAAGAGTGTTAACAGTAATTAGGCAGTAATTAGGTCTGCATATTTCATGAGAATTTTCTATAAACTAAACACCAGCTTCAAGCTTGTCAAGCTGTTCAATAAAGATTGCCAATTAAAGAGTATTCAGTTGTTATGTCTACAAATTTCACCTCTAACTCAAGTGTGAGAATCTAACTCAAGTCTTGAGAATTTCTTTGTATTATGTGTGAATTTCTTTAGCCATTTCTGAATAAAAGAAAAAGTCTTGATTTGTTTTCAGGGCAGATTTTTAAATTTAGTTCAGATTTTGGTCACACTTTATATTAAAGTTCAATTTTCACTATTAACAAATCATACTTTTA
Organism: Danio rerio; assembly: GCF_052040795.2. Classification (NCBI taxonomy): domain Eukaryota; kingdom Metazoa; phylum Chordata; class Actinopteri; order Cypriniformes; family Danionidae; genus Danio; species Danio rerio. Next base: position 6,423,255 of record NC_141024.2, read on the forward strand.
GCTCAATAAGCTACTGACTCATTAATAGTTAGTACGGTAATGGTTTGGTTTATGTATTAGGTATATTAGGGATGTAGATTGTAGAATAAGGTCAAACTTTACAAGTGCTAAAAGAACATTTTGAGGGATGTAAACAAAAAACAATGGTCCCAACGTATTTCCTGTTTTACATTTTTTTCAATTTCTATAGCTTCCGAGAATCCAGAAATATTGATAAATAATGCTATGATAGCTGTTATTACATTAAGTTATGATTGAATTGCCAGTTGTCAGTTATGAAATAGTTTTGTAACTAGCAGAAAATGTTCATGAGCCAGTGACATTACTACTTGAAATGGTCTATAAACAGTTTCTATCTTATTAATAGGCAGGTAATAAGCCGGTAGTTCAGTGTTTCTCAACTACGTTCCTGGAGGACCACCAGCACTGCATGTGCTCCTTTGAAGTCTCCTTTGTCTGTTACACCCATGACAAGTGTTTCAGTCTCTGCTAATGAGCTGATGATCTGATTCAGGTGCGTTTGGTTAAGGAGACATGGAAAATGTGGTTATGGATTGTGATTGAGAAACACTGCAGTAGTTGACAGCCAGACATTTACTTCATATGGCTCACAAATTCATCAAGTAATAATAATCATAGTCCTCATGTTCATATATATCATCTTCCAAATTTTAGGATGTCTTTTTTCTCTATGTAGTATAACATTGTAATTCTAATCCTACCTAAAACGTTATTTTTAATGGTAATATTACATATTTTTAACAGTAAACTAACCATTCTTTCAGATCATTTAGCAATGAAGTGTTTTATTTGGTTAAGTACTAAATACATTAATGATAAATAAAATAGACTCACACTTTTGTCATAATATTGGCTTTATATTTGCTATATAACTGCAGGTTAATTTTGTTTATATATAATAATACCTTTTAACTGTTAAACGCAATTAGTTACTTGTTAATTAGTTAAAGTTTTAGTAACCAATAAAGTTATAGAGACTAATAACCTTGACTTTTCCAAATTTATAGAGCTGCTTTGAAACAATAATTATTGTGAAATGTGCTTTACAAATCAATTTAAATTGAATATTTATATATAGCTTAGTAGTTTATTCAAAATAATAAGATCTTGAGATTGTACTGCTATAAATGATTTAAAAAAATCTGTAAAGAAAAGAGAAAGAAATGAGTCCTTGAAGATAATTGCACAATGCTTTTTGCCTAACAGCTTGAGATTATGCAAGCAAAACGAAAACTAGAAAAGTTCTCCAAACTTATCAGACGTCTAGCCAATCAAGCATCTCTACACTGACCTCTTGTGGTCAACAGAGGAAGCACCCTTGGATTTTTGCACTGTTAAACACTATGTTCCTCTCTAACATTAGAGTCTAGCAACTTCACCCGGCCCATTTAAGTTCACAAAGGGCAGAAATCGAACATCTCAGCATTCACATTCCAGACTTCATATTGCTTAATGATAGGGAGTGAGTCGAAATGGCCTTGTGGAGGAGAGGCGTTTTTTTTGCTGCTCTTATGAGTAGTGCTATCATGACGGCGGCTTGATGAAGCAGCTCTTCACTATCAGCGATGTTTGGAGTGCTCTCAAAACTGTCTCCGTCTCTTTTCATACTGCTGGCGTCTCATTTCAGACACAAGTGAGGCTCGGCTCACCTCGCCCAATCAGTGACACCGAAGGGGTTCATGGGAAGGTGAGACGCTGCTCAACCTTGGCCAATCAGAGATGACATTGGCTGTATGCTCTCTCCTCGGCCTGTGGCTCTTTTGTTTGACCGATGCTCGGTGTCTGAGAAGAGTCTGGTTTTTTCGTCTGGTTCACTTGGGAAGATGTTAATATAGTTTCTTTTAACTTCATTCATTCATGTTTTTGTCAGCTTAGTCCCTTTATTAATCTGGGGTCACCACAGCGGAATGAACCGGCAACTTATCCAGCATGTGTTTTACGCAGCGGATGTTCTTGCAGCTGCAACCCATCTCGGAGAAAAACCCATACACACTCATACAGTACGGACAATTTAGCCTACCCAATTCACCTGTGCCGCATGTTTTTGGACTGTGGGGGAAACCGGAGCCCTGTTTTTAATCTATTTAGACTTTTCAGAGTTTACCGCACAACACTGTGCAGCCAAGACTGGATTGAAAATGAAAATGTAGCTAAATACATATCATTTATCATCAGATATGGAGATTGTAAACAGTGACTTTACATGCCAGCTCAAAAGGTTTCGCTAACAGAATTACAACCGTTCAGGCAGGCTCTATTACGCCAAACATGACAGAAATCGGCAACGCAAATAAACTCACTCCCGCCATTTAAAATTCAACAGTATACCAAGTCTGCTGACATATTTGTGGAAAGAGCACAAAGAGCAGAAACTACATTTGTCATTCTTATAAAAATGCCAAATTGCACTTTGGCAGGAAAACCCAATTGCCAGCATGCCCCTTGTATCCCAATGAACACCTAATATTTATATAATAGTCATTTTAAATAATAATTTTAGTTTAGAATGTTTAAGTGCACTTGAATGGAATAAAAATGTGGAACAAACTAAAAATCAATATAATATCACGTCTATAAAATATTATAATATATTTGCAATTTATATGCTGCTTCCAAAAAAATAGTTATTCAGAATATATGGTTACATACGTTATCTAAACAACAAATATTATAAATATGGTGTAGCAATTTCTTTATTTTTTCCAGATGTAATTTTAACTGCAAGTAGATTTCACTAGTAATTACAAGGAAACCCCGAAGTAACTCATTTAATTAAGTGTATATGTTTTTTTTTATAGAAATACTTTTAAAAAGTCTTATTTGTAAAACACTCCAATATTCTTTGTTTTATTTATTTGCTTAAATTTACTAATTTGCAGATTTTTAATAAAGTATTAGAAGGAAAATAAACTAAATATGTAATTTGGTTATATTAATTTTCTAATAATTAGTTTTATATTAAATTTCTTTTATTCTTGTTTATGTAAAGCACTTTGAATTACCATTGTTTATGAAATGTGCTATATAAATAAACTTGCCTTGCCTTTATGATTTGGTATAACACTATATTAACATTGGTAAAATGTACCTTCAAATCTAAAGAAAACAAACCCTAGCCAAAGAAAAATACCCAGCGATAAATAAAAACTGCTTTAATAATATGTACTGCATCATGGAAAACTGGTTTATATATAACCCAATGGACCCTTTACACATTTCCAGGTTTCTCGGTAGCAGAAGTCTTTATAGTTGGGTAAACTTAAAGCGCAGTGAATAGGAGAGTACAACAATTATCTTTCTTACAATCTTATTTGCTGAAATAATAAAATAAAAACTCCACGATGGTGTTATCAAGACTTTCAGAGAAAGAAATGAAAACGGCAGCCAGAAGAGAAAACAATGTCAAATTGACTGTCCTGCTCCCATACGCTTCCTGCGTTGCATTTCTAACTCCTTGTACAATCGGTAATTTGTTTTTTGTCATTTGATATAAAGATGATATAATATATACATAAATACATATCAATGTACTTAAGTTTTAAATAAAAATCTAAATATTAAAAACATTTAAGGATTTAAAATGCTGATGACTGTTAAATGTGTCATGACTTGTAAATCTTGTAAAAATCTTGTAGAAATCTTGTAAAAAGGGTCCATATTGTGGCTTAAAAATGTACTGCATCCTCAGACTGACCTTTGAATTTACACACAGGGTGTGCATAAGATGTACTGCTCCGTCTCTAAGTCTGTCCATTGTTCAGAGCCAGTGACTCAGGATCTGAGCACAGGCAGAGTCACAGTATCCCGCTCGGGATCTGAGGAGAGCCAGCATGAGCAGAAAACCAAGAATTAGCCTTGAAAAGAGCAAATAAATAGGTGCTTCTACTTGAAAAGCCTGTAACAAAGCCTTTTGAGGACCCGAGAGACACATGGCAAAGAAGAAAAGAGAGAGGAAACATGCTTTTTTTTCTCTTAACCCAAAGCTGGTGGAGGGGCAAAGCGCCACACAGGGCTGTTTCTGAGGGAGAGCTTTTAATGAAGCCCGGGGGAAAGGAGAGCTCATCAGACTGAGACACATCCTCCGAAATCTCTCTTTTTCTTACACACACACTTTTATATTACATACATTCACGTATACACACTTAAACGCTTCCTCTAGGCTTAACAAGAGCGGGTCAGGATTTATACTCCTGTGAGGGCATTTTGCACAGATATGCGTTTCACCTGAGGCTACAATTCCAAAGTATTTCTCATACTTCCTTGTTTCGACCTACACAACCAGCTAACCAATCACTCATAAGCCTGAAGCATTTTCAGCTTACACTGTAAATCACTAGTTAAAGCTCACCAGGGCCTCGATGACCTCATCCTGACCCTTTTGACATCTAAAATTAAATCAATGACACTGACAAGGGAAAAAAAAGCCATGTGTATTTAGGAAAACCCACTTTTTTGCCCATACAAAAATTGTGTTGTGGGTAGTTGGTATGTAGCTGTTAGATGGTTATTTGCTAACGTTTTATCCCTAGATATGCTTACAATACTATATAATATATATATAAACACGAGCGATATGTAGCAGGTTGTAGTTTGGTATAACACCCCATTTGCTAGCATGCCCCTTGCATCCCAATTGTAGACAAACAGACAAACAGATATAAATAGATAGATGATAGATAGGTAAATAAATAAATGGATTGATGGATGTATAGACAAATGTTTGGTGGTTTAGATGTTGGTTAGATGGATAAATGGATGGATGGATGGATGGATAGATGGATAGATGGATGGTTGGTAGGTAGGTAGATAGATAAATAGATAGATACAACCCAGGCTCATTCTGAAAATGTAGTCCAGCGGACGTTTCTGGATACCGCGAAATACATCCCGGGAGGTACGTATGGCTGCATTTCATTTTTTTAAGCGAACACTACGGGGCGGTGTGACGCCGTTCCCTTTCACACTTGCCGGCGGACTGCTTACCTCCGTGTGGAGAGTCCGGGGAAGAGCGGTTCCAGAAACCAGGTAAGACAAAAACAGAATCCAAAAAATAAAGCGAACGAGTTCATAACAGGGTGAGAACCGAATCCGAAAAAGCGGTAAAAAAAATAAATAAATAAAAAAACAGATGAGGGTTTTTCTTTTTCTACACGGCTTTTCTAAATTGTTGCTCGGGTTTAGGGAAGTGAGCGGGCGGGCGGGTCAATTGGTAAAATTGGTTGGGTTGAGGGAGGGAGGAGGGTGAGTCAGCCGATTGGCCGGTCGCGGGCACGAACGGCACTCGCGAGAGACGCTCGAGATACGAAAAAACGCGCACAGCGGCCTCTCGCGGATTCGCGAAAACAAAAACTGCACAAATACGTACCTCCCGGGACGTATTTCGCGGTCTCCAGAAATGTCCGCTGGACTACAATTTCAGAATGAGCCTGGGTTGGATAGATAGGTTGAACAACCAGTTGGTCGGGATGTTTCTTGCATACCAATGAACTCATCTTGACACTTACGGAATCCAAAAATGGCCTAAACACCCCTAAAAGTCTGAACAACTATACCCCATTTGCCAGCATACCCTTTGCATCCCAATTTTAGAAAGATGAACAGATGTAGACAGATAAATAGATGGATGACAGATAAATAGATGGATGGATGGATGGTTAGATGGATGGATGGATGGATGGATAGATGGATGGACATATACAAAAGCTTGGTGGTTTGGTTGTTGGTTGGATAGATAGATGGATGGATGGATGGATGGATGGATGGATGGATGGATGGATGGATGGATGGATGAATGAATGGATGGATAGATGGATGGATAGATGGATAGGTGGGCGGTTGGATGGATGGATGGATGGATATAATTCATTATTTCAACATAGTCAGACATAATTCTATCGACATAAACTCTAAACTAGGGAAATTTGAACAACCAGTTGGTCGGGATGTTACTTGGATACCAATGAACTTATCTTGACCCCTACGAAATCCAAAAATGGCCTAAACACCCCTAAAAGTCTGAACAACTATACCTGCAATGAATTAACAACACAATTGGTTTGTATGAGAAATACGAACAAAATGAGCAATGAGAAGAAGAATGTGGAAAAAATGGCTGCATTCGTAAGCATCGCTAATAAACTCTCCACAAAAATCTACATCAACATGCGAAAGATACGATAAGAATGCCAGATGCAGCAGGTTGCAGTCTAGCACAACAACCCATAAACCAGCATGCCCCTTGCATCCTGACGAACACCAAATATAGGGATTTACTGTTCGCCAAAATTGCAGTAAATGGAAATTGGCTTGGGATCTCTGACCTCTGAATGTGTCAAACAGTGCCACTGCTACAGAGGAAACAAAAAGCCCTGGGTTGGTGTCATTAGCTTCCCCTCGTTATAGTATTAGCACAATAAAATGCTCCTGTTGTTTGGGAGGAATACTTACACGCCTCATAATGGACGGGCTCACACACAAATAGTGATCCAGTGTGGACACAGACCCGAATGAAGAGCAGACAAGGACGATTGTCTTGAATAAAGGAAGCTAAAAGCAGCTCTGTCCCAGGAATGCTGACAGATGGACAGGGAACATTCTTTAGCAGCATTTCGGGCCCATCTCCGAATCTGACTAGTGTCTGGGATCGCATATTCTACTGTTCTGCAATGCTGACAGGAAGAGAGAAATAATGAGGGAATACAGAGAGAGAAGGCAATTTAACATCA
>NC_141024.2:6432500-6447500 GCF_052040795.2 Danio rerio
TGTGACAGTTGGACTGATGGACTGTATATGCGGCATGCGGCCTTTCATTATTTCAGTTCTGTTTCAATCATCATCTGACGTTAGTCTAAACAAAGACGCAATGCAAAACCTGATGCCTGACTAAAAGAAAACATCCCTCAGACGGGCTTATTTCAATTATTAAAGCCTCTTTACTGATTCTGACGTACGCGTCACACAGATTTACTTAACATGCATATCCAAGCAAAATGTTTTAAAAGTGGCTAAAATTTAATTATGCATGTGCACCTGAAAAATTGTATAATAAGGGGGGTGTATTGTCAAAATTTGACTTTTTCCTGTGTGTTTAAGTGGTTTTAAGTGAAATATAATCAATCCAGAAACCCCGAAACATCACAACCAGTTTGTTTGTTGTTGTTATTTGGTAAACAGTAATCTGCAAGCATATCAAAAATGTGAAATGTAATATTTCCAGCACATCTAAACACAGCAGTAACATGGTAACCAACAGATTTAGTTAAGTGCACTCCACATCATTAACATACATGTATCCACTATCCATTTAGAAACACCTAGCAAGTGTACAAGTTGTAACCTCTTCCTCTCCTGATCATGTAAGGCTTTAATCCACTACTGGTCATTTCTGACATGTTGATATTTGCTTGTTTTCTTGTGTCAGAATCGCATGTAAAGGCTCCGCCCTCTTTGGGAAAACAGCAGCTCATTTGCATTTAAAGAACACACAAAAAAACGGTGTTTTTTTTACAAGCTACAGCGGGGGAAATAAGTATTAAACACATTACCATTTTTTCTCAGAAAACATGTTTTTAAAGGTGCTTTATAAATAAATTTAAAATTTCCCCGGATGTTGGTAACAACCAAACAAATCCATATATGCAAAGAAAACAAAAGTAAGTAGTTTACAAATTAAGAGTTCACACTTAGCTGATAATTGATTATAAAGTGAGTTTGGCATGCTGTCTCGGGAGAGAGCCCTGATTCTTCAAGGCAAAGATAAGTGAAGTAAGAAACTCTGGTTATTTATGTGAGTTATGACTGTTATGCCGCGTTCAGACTGCATGATTTTAGCCCTGATTTTGACTCGTAGACATGTTTTGGGAAACCGCAGACAAATGCCTGAAATCACAGGTAATTCGGTGCTCGTGCACACGAGTGACAATCACACAGTATGAACTATCAAGGACGCCAAATGAGAGAAACGCCAATGAGTCACTGATGCCGTGTGAAATGTTTTCTGATTGAAAATAACATCCGCGATCACCGACAGCCAATAAGAGGGCAGCATTCACTAGTATGAGTACCTGCAGGCCAGCGGGTGGTTGGGGGAGAAGATAAAAGCGCTCATTTTCAGTTTATTTTGACCCAAGAAATGGAGGAAAAACTAGTGAAAATTTGCCAGGAGCGCTCTGTCTGTTTGACGTCTCATCTGAATAATATCACAATCAGGTTAAGAAGTAAAAAAAGGTTTAGGAGAAATTGTTAATTCTCTGTAAAAGCCAGGTAAGCAACACAAGTTTCTAAAGCTAAAGCCATCTTTTTCCATTATATAATAATATCGAAAGAGATACTACGTGACCTCGCGCTGTTTCCATGTCATATCGTGTTTTTGGTTGTGAGACGTAGTTTGGACAAAGTCGTCTGTGATTCTTCCTATTTTAAAGTCATGCAGTGTGAACTTTCCTGTCGTTGATCCGTCCTACAGTGTTAAAACATCACCGACAGAATGCTAACCCCGATATTTATGCAGTGTGAAAACATCTGTGACAAGACTACATTGAAAATTGTGCAGTCTGAACCCGGCATTAATTAATGCGTGATCAATCATAAGCACGTGATCCCCTGGAAATTAGTTTCTAAATAAAATTAACATAATAAAATGACGCAGAGAACAAGTATTGAACACATGAAGAAAGGCAGATGTAGAAAGGCAGTGAAAGCCCAGACAGCAGCGGAAATCTTTCAGCAGTTCTTCAGCAACACTCTGCCCTTCGTCATTGTAAATGAATATCAGCTGCTTCAGTCCAACATCTACATTAGTAGGAGGATGAAGATGAAACCATTTCAGCAAGACAATGATCCAAAACACATTCAAGGAAACTCTCAAATGCTTTCAGAGAAAGACAATCATGCTGTAGAATGGCCTAGCCAATCACCTGACCTGAAGTTAAAGCTCAGATTTGATAGACGAGATCCACAGAACCATCAAGACTATCTTCTCCATATGAGAGGCGTCTTTAAGCTGCCATCACTAAAACATGCCTACGTATTTTCCCCACTGTATAATTAATGATCTGTGGGCTATTTTGGGCTCACACATCATTATCATCATCATCATCATCATCATCATCATCATCATCACATGCACATTCTGGCATACTAGAGATGTATTTAAGTTCTCATGGAAAAGACCTTAATATGTTCCCTTTAAAAAGTAGACCAAAAAGAGATGCATCACATTGGAATTTGTTGTGTTTTCAGCGAGCAGCAATGTTCCAGTCATACTACGGTGTTCAAGCGGCCCCTGCTAATATAGGAAACCATCAGAATCAGTGGGCCCCAGAGCCACAGTTCTCCTCCTGCTCCTATTCTTACTACAGCAACCAGAATCCGGGCCCCTACCAAGGCAGTGAGCCGTCAGCCTGGCCCAGGACCCCATTTAAGGTATGGATAATCACTCATACACCAGTTGGTTTCCCCTGATAAGATTTCATTATGAAAATCAGAGTGCTGTGTTGGATGGGAAACATTTGCTTTCTATAATATTGCAATTGTTTTAACTCATGAAGACAATATAAAGCATTTCAGTCATTTTACAAAAAAACAAAAACAAAACAAAACAAAAGCACACCCATCATTATTCACTGTAAAATTAAGCCTATTAAAATTAGTCTGTAAATATATAAATATACAGTTAATTTCACACAGAATAAGTGTGGTTTTCCCTAAAAGCAGTGATATCATGATCATAAATATGATACTGGTTTTATTTATCAAATTGCATGGCTATATAAAGTTCAGTGCAATGCACTTTGTGGTGGAAAGCATGTCTTTATGAAAATACTGTTTCATCTGAAATGATTAGATGAAACAGTTAAATGAGCTCTCACGTCATATTTAGGATCAATTTTGATTTTGTGTTGATTAAGTCAGTCTTTCTTTAGGTGCTTGGCAGTTGTTAGCACACTGACAAGAGTGCTGGCAGTATCATTAGAGCTGATCTTAATTTAGTTACATGCATCATAACACAAATTAAAACGACCCCTCGGGTGAGAAGAGGGCAAGAACTCCCACATGATCTGAGAGAGAGAGCTGGAGTACGTTTCATCAGTGGGCTTAAAAGTGGATGTTATTATCATAATTGTTTTTTTATTTGTCTTTTCTTTATTTTATTTATTTAAGTATTTTTTTATTTTAAAGTGTCTTTTTAATACATTTTTGAAGTGTATTATCTTTTGAATATGTATTTTATTTATATTTTATTTATTTAATATTTATAAATTTTTTCTTTTATTTTTTCTTTTATTTAATTATTTTATCTTTTATTTTATTCTTTTATTTTATTTATTTAATTTAATTATTTTATTTTATCTTTTATTTTATTTTGTTTTGTTTTGTTCTGTTTTTATTTGTTTTGTTTTGTTTTATTTTAATCCATTTTAAATTTAATTTAATTTAATTGTATTAAATTTTTGTTTATTTTATTATTAATAATTATTTTATTTTATTTTATTTTAAGCCACTTCAGGTTTAGCAGTATATTAATACATATGAAATAAAGTGTTATGTAATTTAATAAATAAAATTAAATTGCAAGTATAAGTTTCAGTCTTATATAATAAGATAAATACAGTATAAGCAACATGGGCTTATTATAGTGAACATTATAGTTAATACGTGTGTGAACTGCATTGTACAAAATCAGGCTTTTTTGTTCTCTCAATCTGCTGCATCGATACTTAACCCCATAATGTGATTATAGGCTCATGCTAGTGTCCGCACATTTGAGCCAGAAACCACCCAAACAGCCCCTTTGTGTCGCAGGACTCATTTGTCTGGAATTTGGCTGCTGTGGATTTGCTGGAGGTTTTTGTTTCGGAGCGTAATTTCACACTATGTGCTGACAGAACACAAGACCTCTGTTACTGTAACCAACCGCTCGCATTCGAAAAATTGTTTATTTTGACTGTTAAGCACAAGGTCCCGATCCTGGGTGTGACTTTGTTTCTATATATGACCTGTGTCGTCTATTTTTATTCCTTGCTGTTTGTAAAGGATTTAGACAAAGCAGATTTTGTGCATTTCAATTTGCACAGGAGATTATTTGAGCTTTAATTTTTTCCTTCTATGAAGTATTCACTGTCATCAGTAGCACATCTATAAACACAATCATCCGTCTATAACCATTTTAACTGATTAATATAAATGCAATACATATTTAACTCCACAACTTTCCAATTTAGGCACATAATTACTTAATATAGCAACAGTTTGAGTATATTTTTATATAAAAAAAAATAATTTGTACTACTACTACTAATTAAACTTATTATTTAATATTTTTAACGTTAATATTTATAACGTTAAATGTAGCTAAATAGATTATATGTAATCCAGATGTTAATAATAATAATACAACTATTGAGAAAGGATATAAAGTATATTAATCATAAGTATGTGGCATAGTAAATTCGTAACTATGTAATATATAGTAATACATTTCGTAATAAATTATATATATTTTTAGGAGAGAATTTACATTTTCTTATGTTTAACTATCATATCTACTATTATTACTTTAATAAATTATATATAATGAATTGCATTCATTCACCGGCCACTTTATTAGGTACATCTTACTAGTACCAGGTTGGACCCCCTTTCGTGATCTAAATTGCCTTTATTCTTTATTCTTTTGCTCCATATTGATGTGATAGCATTACGCAGTTGCTGTAGATTTGTCGGCTGCACATCCATGATGCGAATCTCCCGTTCTACCACATCCCAAAGGAGCTCTATTGGATCGAGTTCTGGTGACTGTGGAGGCCATTTGAGTACAGTGAACTCATTGTCATGTTCAAGAAACCAGTCTGAGATGATTTGATCTTTATGACAAGTGTTATCCTGCTGGAAGTAGCCATCAGAAGATGAGTACACTGTGATCTTTTTTGGACCATTCTCTGTAAACCCTAGAGATGGTTGTGCGTGAAAATCCCAGTAGATCAGCAGTTACTGAAATACTCAGACCAGCCCGTCTGGCACCAACAACCATGCCACGTTTAAAGTCATTTAAATCACCTTACTTCCCCATTCTGATGCTCAGTTTGAACTGCAGCAGATCGTCTTGACCATGTCTGCATGCCTAAATGCATTGAGTTACTGCCATGTCATTGGCTGGCTAGAAACTTGCGCTAACGAGCTGTTGGATAGGTGTACTTAATAAAGTGGCCGGTGAGTGTATATAATAAAAGAAAACAATTGCTTCAATTCTTAAAATTTGATGTGCTTTTACAGTATTTACCAACCTTCTTTAATGTTTAGTAAATGTTTGTTTTCATTTGCATTGAAGCAACTATTGTGAAAAAACAATGTTTTGCTTTTTGCTTAACCCAAGCCTCATTATAAAGCGTTACCTAATTATAAACCTCTCAGATGTGACTTGTGATCACTCGTCGACGTGTTACGATTGCCTTAATTGGCCAGACAGAAGAAAAAAGCCGTTTCAGTTGCACTTTTCCAAACTGTCAGATGCAGAAAGACAGAAATCAGACTTGGAAGCAAAGCAACAGTCAGTTTTTTGCTTTTTTTCCGAGGCTGGAAAGGGAATAGAAGAGGCTGAAGCACATCAAAGCCGCCTTGTGTTTGCTCTGGTCCACAAGAGGCCTTTCATGTGCTAAAGTGTGTGTGCGCGTCTGTGTTTTGGTGTGGGTCTGTGCATTTCTACCTGTGTTTGGAGGAAAGAAGTCTGCCGTCCCTCGAGGCTACGGCAGACTCTAGAAGACACAGATCTATAACTGTGTATCTACACGCCTCCCGCCTATGAGCTTTATCTGAGGCAGGTCGGGCAGAGCCAAGGGGTTATGGGAAGATGTATTATTGGGAGACGGGAGATTTTTTGGGGGGTGTTATGATCCCGGCTGACTAGTAGGGAGACCACCCAACCCGTCTGGCTTAGACCCAAACTCACTCTGACATCCTGCGGTCCAATGGACCGGATGGATAATAGGGATTGACAGTTGGTGCGCACATTGGTGTGGGTGTTCATAAGAGTTCATACCTGGGAAAGAGACTATTGATGAAGCAGAGAACTAAAAACAGAGCTGTATACTGAGCTTTGAATGCAGAGAGAGGTTACATGGACGCCGTGCTAATAAATTAATAAATCATCAACAGCTCTTTTAAAAATAAATGTTCCAAAAAGTTCCAAGAATTTTTGCAGTGAGCCGTTTATTTCAGATTCTGCATGCACACCGAACGCAGAGCACACTGTCACACACTTTAATGTAATTGTGGGACATTTTACAGCTCCTTTTGTTTTTGAACTTGCGTGGAAGAAGCGATTGAAGTGAATTGCATGCATTTGCGGCAAATGTGTTGTGAAATCCACATTATTTGGGCTGCCTGGTGGAAATTTGCTTAAATATTTGTGAATTTGCATTAACATTATATGTAATCTACACTTGCAAATCTTTTATTTTGCTTCTTGTGTGAACACCAGTGTGTTTTTTTTGGTGTGTTTTTTTTCTCTACTATAAAGAATCTTTTTGCAATGAAAATATTCCATGCATATCGTTTATGGAATCACAAATGCTAATACAGAACTTTTCAAACCACCTAGTTTTTCCTAGATTTTTTTGGGATTTTTTGGCGGTATGGCGGTAATTCCCAGAAATTTGCAGACAATTTTGCAATTAAAAAAAATATATATAAATGTAAAAAAGTATTTACCAAATCTTATTTACCATATTAGGTAGTCTACTATGTTAGGTGTGCAATCTGAAACAATGACAATGACACAAATCTAAAATGGTAGGGATTAAGACGAAGGAAGGTTGTATAACTCTTATTTTCATCCACAATCGTTTCTCTCAGATTTCACTCCCTGAAGCATCTGACTTCATGTCACACATAGGACATGCGTTATAGCTTCCCCTAACGTAATACACCTAATGCACTGATTGCAGTAAAACTCGTTCTTGTTAACTACATGGAAAGAGTTAAACGAAATCATTTATCAATTTGACGCACATCATACCAGCTATAGATGCAAAGCACAAATAATGTCTTTCAATTTGGTCACGTCCAGCAGCCGTCATCCATGCTCCAACTTTCTTTTGCAGTCTGAAGCACGTCAAACGCACAAAACGCTTAATTTGTGCCACAAGATGTCTATATCTCAACTTTGCTATGACTTCACATGTAAATCAGCACAAGCTTGCTTATTGTGAAGAAATAAGGATGGAATGAATGAAAGTTGTAAACAGAAGCAGGGAAGGAAGGATGGAAAAGATGAACACATCAAACTCCACTTCCAGAAAATCACTGTGAATCAACAGAGAGCAAACCGAAATTAGCAGCATTGATTATGACAAATGGCCTGTCATCAATTGCAACATGAACCGGGTTTTTTCCAGTACAGTGAAGTGACTCAATCGCTGCTGTTATTCCTCTCTGAAATCACTCACTCTGATCAGAAGTATTCTTGATCACTTTCCCAAATGGACAACATGGACTGATGTGGTTTGCAGTCCTTGTATTTGGGGGTGTTGCTTTATCCTTCCTCATCCCTTTGATCCATCAGGGTTGTTCCTGGCTAATAGGATTAAACTAGTGCTCTTTTAAATTCTATATATCGTGGTTAAAAACTTGATGTGGGTCGGAAACCCATTTTTCTGTCTGACCTCTTTGGATTATCTTCTCTGTTCAGATGCTCTAGTCATCTCTTTCAAGAAAAAGGAGCAATTTTAAAGGTTAACACAATCTGCCACATATGTAATATTTGATTTCCATAGCATTTTGGCTCAAGGGCAAAACTGTCATAGCATTAAATGTACAGTTGAAGTCAGAACAATTTGCCCCCCTGAATTATTGGCCCCCATTTTTATTTTTTCCCCCAATTTCTGTTTAAAGGAGAGATTTTTCAACACATTTCTAAACATAATAGTTTTAATAACTCATTTATAATAACTATTTATAATTATTTTATATATGTCATGATGACAATAAATAATATTTTACTAGATATTTTTCAAGACACTTCTATACTTCGAAAAACTAAATTTGCTTAAAGGGGCTAATAAAAATGGCTTATAAAAATTAGAAACTGCTTTTATTCTATCAGACATACTGAAAAATTTCTTGCTCTGTTAAATATAATTTGGGAAACATTTAAAAAAGAAAAAATCAAAGGGGGGGCTAATAATTTTAACTTCAACTGCTCATGTCAGACTCAATAACTTCCCAAATTCAATTCCAATTCCAATTCAAACGCTTGAATATAGCACGATTGCATTTCTTTTTGCAGAATAACAACTGCCAAGTCATGAGCTTGGTGCTTAAAGTAATTCTTAATAGCTGCAATTAGAAGCTGAAAGTAGCCGGCAGCAAATAAGTCATTGAGTCATTCATTTAACAGATGTTCAAATGGCAATCATTCCAAAAAAAAAAAAATAACTCAACTGATTCTTTCAGAAATGATGAATCATGATGCTCACACATGAAATTATTAAATCAATAATTATGTTTACATGGACACCAATAATCCGATAAATGATACGATTAAGACTATACTCTGATTACGAGTCTACCATGTAAACAGCGACTTTTGATTCATTTAATCCAATTAAGTTCATAATTGAACTAAACAGAAATCAAATTAAGTAGTTAAGTGGAGTATTTTGATTTTAGTCACATTACTGAAGTGCAGCACAGACATGAAAATAGCCTAAACTAATACCATCATGTAGGACTTTTCGCAACATTTTGTGATGTTATATTTCATACACACACGGCTGTTTCACCGTGTGATGCTCAGATATTGCACAATTGTTCTAAATGAGCCACTGAATAATTGACTAACATGATTCGCTCAAAAATGTTCAGTAGTAAAACAATACTGCATAGCTTGAAGATTCATGATCGTTCTTAAAAGCTGAATCAATCATTATAGGTCAGAATGAGCCATTGAATCAATTCAAACTTGCAGTCTTTACTTAGAACAGGGGTCTCAAACTGTCGGCCAGTGGGCCATTTATGGCCTGCCCACCTTTTCCGTCTGGCCCGCAAATGACATCAAAAAGATAACGAGATACGGCTGGCCAAAACATATACTTTTCAACATTCATAATTGTTGTGCAGTTAAGTCTAGCCACCTGTGGTTTTGACCCGTCACCTAGTCGACATTTAAAGTACTGCTTTCAGATTAGTTTTACTTTCATTTTCTCCCAGAGAATAACGCACATACAGATTATTTCTGGGACTGATTTAAACATTGAAATATATGTCCATAAGTAGTCTATTTTTACTAAAGCATTATTTTTGTAAATATTCAAGGGTTGTTTGATTATTATCAGTTTTATTCCACTTGTATTTTGTTGAACAAACACTTCTTCATGGCTTACACGTTATGTAACAAATATAATAATTTTGCTAATATTAGCATTTAATAGATTTTCTTCAAAGGCTTATTAAGATTTGCATAAAAACTATGTATGTCAGTGAAATTGTACTGCTAGTTGAAATGAACTTATTCACATTTACTTTAACATGTACATACTTTCCCCTCTTTGTTGTAGTTTTACAAAAAAAAAGAAAGATATTGAGAAGGAACAACTGCCAGTAAAGTCACTTAAGTTACCCAATCTGCTTTCTGCTGTTCTTAAGCTATGGGGACAATACAATTGGTTGGGACAGAATAATAAATATTATTTGTAGTATTTTCATGGCAGTTTAAACTACCCTTTCAATATGTACAACAAGAAACAAAAATCTGTTTTGACTGCATATACTCTGTGGAAGAATGACAGAGTGCGTATCTAATGCTTGGTCATACACAAAACAACAAACATTTCAGCAGCTAGTGTGAGACTCGATAAACATGTAACAGGTGATAATCACTGGTGACAGGTAATGCTTGAAATATAAACGTAAAACCTGTTGTCCTAAGATGCACCAATTATGTCAGGTTTCCTCTTTTCTCTTGTACTTGAATGTTAAAACAGCCCTTTTATGAATTGTTGGTCACAGAAATGACCCCCTGACAATTTGAGTTTGAGTGACCCCTGGCTTAGAATGTTTTTTGTTTACAAAATATAGCAAAACAAAATCACTTATTATAAACCATTTGTGTGGACTCTTGTATAAAATCAATGTCAAACATGCAAAGGTGCTAAAATTCTGCAAAACTGCAGTTTTTTTGGGGTGTCATGTAAGTTTATGTTATAAATAAACACATGAAATGTTTCATTCAAGTGTACTTCAGGTTGCCCGTGTAAAATTATGTTTTAATTTGACCATTACATAACATTCACACTAATCCCTGCATTACATAATAATAATATATGCGAAAGGATAAATAAAATAAATCTTTAAACTTTAATTGTGAGATGATTTGCACACATGCTTTAACGTCCATAAAATCCACCAAAAACCAGATGCGCTGGCATCAAGTAAAAAGCCAAAACAAGCGATCAGTCATCTTACAAAGATGCCAACTGAAGTCCTGGCATGTGCGAGCCCCATTAACAAGCCAGCATACTCTCCTTTATGAGATTAATGCAGTACATCTAGCAGGTGTCTGCCAAAATTCCTGTCTTATTTAAACCGCCCGGCCCATACCAGCGCTGTAATCCTATTAGGCCTAATTGAGTGAAGTCGGCAGTCTTTTTCAGTTAAACCAAGTTCAGCCACTAATAGGATTCAAAGGAAAAAAGGTTGAATGCATGGTATATATGCTCGCATGGGCTTTGGCTGGTGAGTGGGGCAGACCGCTGTGCCCCGGGGCTCCTGTGGGGTCTGATCTGGCCACAGGGGCAGGACGGGATGTTTCTATGTTTCGAGGGGGTCTGTTAAGATGGGTAGGGATTATTGAAAGCGGTAAAGGTCTTACGCTTTACATTTTTCTTCTAAAAATAGTAAAGGGAAACTTCAGTACGATCTCAGTGCTGTGGTTGAGTGTGAATGGAAGCAGAAGGTAGTTCTGAGTTAATGAATCAGATCACATTTTCATTGTGCTAC
Organism: Danio rerio; assembly: GCF_052040795.2. Lineage (NCBI taxonomy): Eukaryota > Metazoa > Chordata > Actinopteri > Cypriniformes > Danionidae > Danio > Danio rerio. Next base: position 6,443,733 of record NC_141024.2, read on the forward strand.
TGGGAAAAATATTAATAAATATTGTTTGAATTAGACATTGCAACAAATTTATTACAATAATGTATTAATAGCTTTCTTTTTTTGAGGGTGGACAATTTGTATTTGTCTATTTCTTCCTTGCTAGAATTTACACAATGACTTAATCGTCGCAAAGTTGCTTAAAAATTTCTTTTTAATCCGGAAGTATGAATTTGCTCTAAACAACACAAAACAACCAACTTTCATTGATAATAAGAGTGTTTTTAGCATTGTAGCAGTTATACAGTTGAAGTCAGAATTATTAGCCCCCCTGATTAGTTTTTCCCCAATTTCTGTTTAATGGAGAGATTTTTTCAACACATTTCTGAACATAATAGTTTTAATAACTGATTTCTAATAACTGATTTCTTTTATCTTTGCCATGATGACAGTAAATAATATTTGACCTGATATTTTCCAAGACACTTCTACACAGCTTAAAGTGACATTTAAAGGCTTAACTAGGCTAATGAGTTAACTAGGCAGGTTAGGGTAATTAAGCAAGTTATTGTATGATGATGGTTTGTTCTGTAGACTCGAAAAAAAAAATAGCTTAAAGGGGCTAATAATATCGTCTCTAAAATGGCTTTTAAAAAAATAAAAACTGCATTTATTCTTGCTGAAATAAAACAAATAAGACTTTCTCCAGAAGAGAAAATATTATCAGACATACTGTAAAAATTTCTTTGCTCTGTTAAACGTTATTTGGTAAATATTTACATAAGAAAATAAATAATTCTGACTTCAACTGTATATCTGCTATCATCTCAAAAAAGTTTTTTAGGGTTTTGTGACCCTTTAAGTGGGATTTTTATTTTCATTTATAGCAGGAGTTTCAAACGGCTGGCCCGCGGGCCATTTGCAACTTCCCACTCCTTTCTCCGGCCCGCAACTGACGTCAAAAATAAAGTGAGATTCGGCCCAATAAAATATGTTACTAAATCACTATCATTGTTGTGTTGTTGCCTATAGCTACTTCTGGTTTTGAACCTCCACCTACTGGACATTTAAGGTACTGTACTATAAATATGCGGGTTACTTTCAGTTTCTCTCAGTGTGCGGTCTAGATTAACGCAAATACAGATTATTTCTAGGGCTGATTTAAACGTAAAAAATTAATGACCGTAAGTACTCTATTTTTACTAAAGCTATATTTTTGTAAAGGTCACCTGATTATAATCAATTGTACAAACACTTCTTCATGGCTTGCATGTTGTGCTGTTGGTGTAAATATGATAATTTTGCTAATATTCAATTTAAATGGTCTCATTAATAGATTTTCCTCATATACATATTAAGATTTGTGTAAAAATGTGCATGAGTAAAATTTTACTGCTGGTTAAATTGAACATGTTACCTCCAGCATGTTAACAAGATACTCTGGGGAAGAATGTCTGAGTGCATCAATTACATCAGATTTCAAGAGGCGTCTGGATGCAGACCTGGTGCGGTGCAATCTGAGCTGCATGCTTTTTAATGTGCTCATCTAACCCCACCCCTAACCCTACCCCTCACAGTGACGTCTCTCACTCCATTTGAGTGCATTGTGTCTGACATTGCTTTGCTCAGTGATGTAATCTCAACTTTCATCATAAAGGCTGCATCCAGATACTATTGCAGGTTTCTACTTTTTTCGTGTGCTAGAATGTTAAAACGGCCTTTCTATGAATTGACCGAGACCTTTCTATGAGACCCCTGATTTATAGGTTCTTCACAGGATATAAAGTAGCATAGAAAACATTCTGCAACTTATGTGCATGAATAGGGCTGTATTTAAAAACATTATTATTATTGTAAAAGGCAATACACTGGCATTATTGTCAACAGTGTATTAACAATGTCATAATTATTATTTGATAACAATATCAAGAATGCTAATAATAATATCATATTCATAATATTTACTAAATTATGTTCCCAAAGAGCAAAACAACAAAAATAAAAACAAGAACTTTTTGTAGCAGGCCTTTAAAGAGCAATACAATTTTTATGTTTACAAAGAGCAAAAACTTTCAAAATTTCATGTTTTTTTTTTTTTAAAGAACAACTTAGAATTTTTTTCTAAATGTCACATAGCAATTTAAAATAAGCTTTACATGAGCAAAAATCCTGCTGTTACCTGAAGTTTCGTTTAAAGTTTAATAGAGAAATGTACTACAATTATTACCATTATTATTTTAAATTGTAACAATAATATTTATAATATTAATTCATTTGTTTACCTTAAACGTAGTCTCTGATTTATCAGAGGTTGCCACAGTAAAACCACCAACTATTCACACACACATGCACAAACTCATACACTACGGCCAATTTAGGTAATCTAATTCACATATACCGCATGTCTTTGGACTGTGAAATGCTATTACTCTATAAAATAACTGTTCAAGAGTTTTCAGCTTCATTACTTTAGTCTTCACAGTCACACAATCCTTCAGAAATCACTCTTATATTTATTTAAAAAATAAATAAAAAATAAAATAATAATAATAATAATAATTATTATTATTATTGTTATTAATGTAATTATTAATATATAGTATTAATGGTAATAGTAATAAAAGCAACAATGACTGGAGTAATAATTTAATTTGAAACTACATACAATAAGAAAGCAGTTATTTACAATTATAATAAATATTTAACAATTAAAAAATTTTATTTTTTACATTTAATTAATGTCGCCTTGATAACCAGAATAATTTTCTTTAAAAAAAACTATACATTTTGACCGGTAGTCTACAGTATATATATATATATATATATATATATATATATATATATATATATATATATATATATATATATATATATATATATATATATATATATGAAGAGTTCAGATGCAAAAACCTTTAAATGCCATCTGAAGTTTTCTCCTAAAATGAGCATTTTTCTAAGCCTCCTACATTTATGTTGAAGAATTTCACTTTAATGCCAATGAAAATAACTTATTTGTGACTACAAAAATTAAATTTCTGAGCCTACACACAAGAGTCAGAGAAATATGCTAATTAAAAAAAAAAAAAAAAAAAAAAAAAAAAAAAAATATATATATATATATATATATATATATATATATATATATATATATATACATATATATATATATATATATATATATATTAGCTATTATAAGTTCTTGAAAGAATAAACATTAAGCTGATGATTCATTTAAAGAAGGTGATAACAAAAGAGTGTCCCAGTTGTCTGTAGTGATCTGACACTTGATTTTCCACTACATATAAGTGCTTTGATCATATAGATTAAACAGTGAAAGCAGGAAAGCTTTTCTTGTCTTCAAAGATAAGATCTGCCCATCCCAACTGACCTTTGGCCTGTGATCAGAGTGAGTCCATGTCTGCGTTTGATGGGGACACATTTATCAAACAGGGCCACTGTGGGCCTTAATGCAGTGTATCGGCAGGGGCCCTCGCAAAACCCTCAGGCCCACAGCATAGATTCACCAGCAGCCACACAGTGCTCTCGCTGGCGTCTGGAAGACTCAAAGAGACACAGGGGTTCCTCTTCACTCTGACCCTGAGTAGAGTAGAATAGGATAGAATAATTCAGTTATTCAGTTAAAATTAAAAAAAATAGATATTTAATTTATCATACAATAAAATGGTCAATTAAACTAAAAAAATGGGTAAAAGAGGGCTCACGAGTGCATGAAGTGCTTTAAAAGTCTGTAACTTTCACCTTCATGTGCAAATTTCCAATGCATGTCTATAGAGTGTATGTCAAAAG
>NC_141024.2:6452500-6532500 GCF_052040795.2 Danio rerio
ATACCTGCCATGAAAATCCCTCTCGTAGGAGAATTTTGCTTTCACCATCCAAAATAAATAAAGTTATCTAACATGTGCGGTCACCGAGTGCTTGAAGTAGGAGCAAAAACTGAAAGCTTCACTACCGATTTTAATCCTTTAATCTTTCTGATTTGTAAAGATGTTTGCGTATTGCTTACATCCTGCGTGTATTAGGTAATGTGTCTACGTTTAAGCTGCACAACTAGTGCGCTCTGCGCTGGACTTCTATTACACAATCTATTTTAGTTCCTCAAAACAGCAATGCGCCAACAATCTGCCTTAACACACCTCCTTTCTAGACCGACACACCCATGAGTCCACAAAAGCGGCGCAAATAGATTTACTATTTAAACATCATGGCACAAAACAGGAAAATTAGGGTTGCATTGGTCTGAAAATATCAACAAATCGAGCCAAACATGTCTTGTGCCTTATTTCGCCGGATGTATCATAGGGTCTAAAAAGTTACTAATACTCTAAATGTTTGACGATATCAACACAAAAAATACATGTGTATGACTCAATAAATGTATTTAGTTTACAAACCATTTTTTTTTTCAAAACTTAAATCGTTTAGTGTAGTCAGTTTCCTCAAACAGTTTGAGTTACCCTATCGGGTTTTACATTGTGGTCATATCAACTTATGAAACTGACTAAAAATATGAAGTTAAACTTTGCTTTTATTTTTTAAATGTAGTTGAAACCTGATTACCTTATTAAAACAAGTTAAAGTAACATAAAAGCATTTGTAGTCATGACTTAAGTAGTCATATAATTCTTTTTACATTGTATACTTGGGTATATTAACTGATAAATAAATAAAAACATATACTTTATATTTATCTATTTTATACAACCTATAAAGACAATATCTAAATGTGCTTTATAGTTTTTATAAAGTCCAAAAAATTTGGTATTTATTATTCAATCAATGAAAGGATCCTGCCAACTTTATGTAAATAAATAAATAAATAAATAGATTAATTGAATAAAAACCTCTATCTCTATTTAAACAATGTGCAACATGTCCAAATGTGCTTGAATTATTTTGTCGATTCTTGTCAAAATATATAGGAATTCTTAAATCAAGAAACATTTTCTAGACATGGACAGACACAGTTTCAGTTTACTAAAACTTCTATTTTAAGCTGATTTGAGACAATTCACATTGTAAAACAGAAATAAAGATGAATTGAACTGAATTGAACATGCAAAAGATTTCTGGAAATAATCTGTCAAAATTAAAAAAAAAAAATCTTAAAACAAGCTGAATAATCTGCCTATAGTGTAAGTAAAATAAAATAATCATATAATACACTATTAGCAGATTAGTTAGCTTGTTTTAGGGAAAACCCCAGTGTAATTTTGACTTGCTTGTAAAAACTAAACTAATAACCAATCAATATATTGCTTATTTGTCAGAACATGCTTCTTGATTTAAGAATGTTTAAATATTTGGTCTAGAAATGAGACAAAAACTTTAATTAAGAAGATATATTTTGCAGTAATTAAATTACAGGAATACCCAAACATATCACTTAACCAAAGAAAGTGTTCTGTCAACTTCTAGAGACACTGATATTAAAGCACTTGTGAGCTTTTGAGAAAACAGAAATCATAACACACATCATGCTGTGAACACATGGCTCCTAAAAGTGTGTGTTTGTGTGTAAACAAAAGCATGTGCGTGTTTCCATTGTCTTTGTAGTGGTTTTATCTGTCTTTTGAGTATCACGTGCAATTACTGTAGCTCTCTCTCTCTCTCTCTCTCTCTCTCTCTCTCTCTCTCACACACACACACTTTAAACTCAATTGGCGGAGTCTAAATGTTCAAGTTGGCAGCACGTGATGAAGTAAAATACCACAAAACCATTTATTACTAAGCTAACATGCTCTGACAGAAGCCCACAAACTCCACTGACCTCTATAGGACAGACTTTAGTGGTTTTCTCATACCTGGGTGTGCGGTATCAGCCACTTAATAACCTGATAGGTCTTAAAGTCAGGCTTTTGCTTTGAGAAACGTCCTGCTGTGATGAAAAGAGAAGCGTCATCTCGTGTTAACGTCACCCAAGTACTGGGCTAACATGAGAAACAAAACAAAAAAAGCGAAAGCCCCTCAAATATGTGGGATTCCCTTCAGCGCTGCTGTTGGTCTTTGTGGCAGCGTGGTGCATTTTCTACATTTGACCGCTATTAGTGCCATTAGAATGGTTTATGGGAATTTGAAGGACTTATGGGGATGTGAAAATGTCAGCACAGAGGAGAAGAAAATGTGGCTTGTTCTTTGTCTCAAATGACTCAGGGTTATTGAAGCCTGACTAATAGCAGTATTTTACAGCGCAATACAATATTTACGTCTCAAAGAATATAAATAAAAACTGTGATATTAAGAAATTAAGATTGTGCAAAATAAAGTAAATGAGAGAGAAATTCAAATAAAATTGTGAGCATCATTTTTTCTTATACAATTATTTAACATTTTAAAGTGAACTCAAAGATTTCAGAGCACAATATTTAATACGATATAAGGTAAGTATAAATGAAAACTGCTCTAAAGGATGAAATGTTGATATAAAAGATAATTCTAATTATACAATTATTAAATCAAATAATTTAAATTAAAATAATTATTAAATCTAAAGTTGAAATCATGATTAATTACTTTACAGTTAAAGGAAAAACATAATTGTAAGTCACTTTTATGAGACATAAAACTACAATTATATAAAAAAGTATAAAATACATTGTGAGTTAAATCATGCTACGATAGAAAGTAATTACATTTTCACATGTAATTTAAGAAAGGATAATCACTCGCCAAAGATACAGAAATTAAATACAAAAGATACAGAAACAGTTTTTTATTACTAGTTTAGTCTTTTACAATAGCGTTCAAAAGTGATATATCCTGTCCACAAAAATAGACAATTTCTATCACAGGCCTATTGTTAAAACGTACCCCTGTATAAATTTCTGGAGAGCGTGAATTGTGTAGCCAGGGCTACGTATGGCTGCATTTGTCTCTAAAACGAACGCTACGCGGTGGTATGACGGCTCCAACAGCTGTCGACAGTGGATTTACCTGAAAACAGCAGGAGCAAAAGGCACTTGCGAGAGAATTTTGAAATCTGAAAAAACCTACACTGCAGCTTCTGGTGGAGTCGCGAATAAAAACTTTCAAAAATACTGCGACATATTTCACAATCTCCAGAAATGTGTATAGGAGTATGTATCTATAATGAGCCTGGGTTGACATTTTCACTCTTTACTTGAACTACAAGAGTAGTCTTTGCAAGCATACTTCAATGTTGTGTCTAAAACAAATCATTAGTTTTTACAAATCACATGGTAAATGAAGCCCCGCCTTCTTGCATCAGCGATTGGTATATGGCGAATAAAGCCTGTCTTCTAGTACAGTAGCCAATCAGCGATCGCTATAGAATGACAATTCTCCAGGGGAGGGGCTCGGACAAGAGTTTCTGCAGATTTTGTGTGATTCAAACATTTTGAAATGAAACTAAATAGACAGTTGTTGTTTAATTTTATTGGTTATTCATAATATAAAATGTAATCGTAAGCTTGGCAAGTAGTTTTGGAGAATTTGATGTTTCCCTATTCAAACAGAATGCCTGAGCATACTGCCCGAGAGGCGTTTCAAAGATGCCCGCCGAGTGAAAATACTTAGGGACTTTGTTATAATGCAATGAAACGTGCCAAAATGACAGACAAATCTTTTGGCCAGGGTGTCATGGAAAGAAATGATAAATAAATTCAAAAACAAGCCAGAGCAGACTGATAATTTTGTATTCAGTGTATGCTTTTTTTCTCAGATTTATATATATTGTTTCTTTGTTATTGCAATCATTTGCCTAGTGAAATAGAACCTGTTGCTTTAAGTATTTTGTCAAAGATTGTAGTGCTCATATTTTGATGGCCTATTCATACTTGTAAAGAAATTATAAACAAATCCCAAAACCAATTCCTTCCAGACATCACTTTTGGCGACTACTGCATATACAGTAAGTTGCACAATTGCATAAGAAAACATAATATCCAAATAAATTACCCCAACCCTAATTCAAAAAGATATTAAATAATGTAATGTTTTCCTAACAGATGCAGTAATGTAAATATTGAGCGATTTGCTTACAATAATTTTAAGTGCAGTTTAGATGATGCACCTGTTGCGTATGCTTTCAACAAACTCTACCTTGAGGCATCTGTCATTTCCTAGCTTAACCCCCTAAAATATCTCTTCTGAAATGCCACAATTCAAAGGTGATTTTCTGCCTGCGAGCACAAAAGTCCATCCATTAAACCTGCCTCTGTACCCTCCAGACGCACAAGGCCTTTCATTCAACGCTTAACATGAGAGTTGGCCACACTGAACACTTTGTACCAGCTTCTGTTCTTCTCCATGATCAAATTCAACTCAGGCTGTGCTGATTAATCAATTTGGGCCGCGGGAGAGTGTGGAGAGTTCGGTCTGTGGACGGAAATTACAATGATCCAATTTAAAACCACCAAATCGCTATATTAATCTATAAAGAAATGTCTGGATATTACAATTCATTTGATTAAGAGGTCTGAAATATGAAAAGTTCACCCCCTGTTTTATTTCGCTGATGAGCTGATATAGTATTTATAGGGTTTGTGAATAAACCTTTGTTTCCAGTCGCTAAGCAAATTGATAACATGCATTTTTAGAGTTTGAGGGCAGTCGAGTGACGTTACAGTGATGCGATATTCAAAATATCAAACCAAACTATATATAAACACACTTTCTTTGTGTGTAAATGTGTATAAGAAGTAAGATTTGAGTGCCTTTTACACTATATTTGATACAATAAAGACTTTCTTAATGTGTTACGGCACAATTAGACACACTTGTGAGTTGGTGTATGTCCACACATGCACATGAATGCTGTGTAGATTCACCACAGTCACAACACACACACTCACACACACAAGTGACACTGACTTGAAGAGAATGTGGACACAAATGTTTCTTTGTCATCCTTCAAACCGCGTATTATTAGTTCGGGTAAGGTCAAAGTTGATCTAATTTTCTGCTTAGTCTTCATTAAACAGCTATTGCATTATTTCATTTTACACAATTAGATTTCGGCTGTAATGAATATATCTCAAGCTAAAGCTTTTGAACAGGGCTTTGCAAATTTAGCCCACAACTGCACTTTATGTGCACTTGGTAGAAAGAAAGGAAGAAGAAAAGAAAAAAAGGTTGTAAAGTTAAATACATTTCAGTGATAGACCGTAAGCCATACAATCTCCAGCAATATGAACCGAAATTTTAGAATAAATGCAGCAATTGTGTGGACATTTGGGAAAACAAACTGTTAAAGTTTTAATGTTGCACTCGTAAATAAGAATTTATACACTTTGTGAATATTCCTACAATCAGATAAAACAAGAGTCTGAGCTTAAAGGACAAATTTAATCCTCCGTTTCAATCTTGCATGGCATTTGAAGTAAAAAGGTTTGACTGTGTTCTGCTATTTTACAGCATAGGGATCAGACAATGACATGAAAGCTTGAGTACTCAAAATAAAAGTCTAGTCTAATATTATAGAGCCTGTAATATAGTTTTCAGCAATGGTAAATCAGTGTATAACAATAAATCGGTTCACAAATTGCACTAAACAATTTATTAATTATAGGGCCATTCCTACTGGTGTACAGTAAATGCCTTTGGAGTCTTCAGTGTAAGATGATCATTCAGAAATCAAGACATCAAAATCTTATCTACAATGTTTAAAGGAGTTTTTGACATACGCATCTGCGACAGCAAAGCCTGGAATTTTTATTTTAGACATTTTTATTGACACCATGGCAGAATAACAGCATATACTATACTACTATGGCAAATATTACCTCAGGTACTGATTATGTGCATTATTCAGTGTTAAATGCTCCCAATGTGAGTTTAAATACTATTATACATGACATTTATTGCCATACTACTGAAAGCAGCTGCCGATAATCCACCTCAGATATTTAAAATGAAATAACAAGCAGACAGTTTGAAAATAAAAGTCAGATCTGGGATTTAACATCATTGGTAACCCAGTAGCCTATTAATAATGTGAGGTTAACTATGTTTTAATTAGATTAAAAGCCTTCATCATTTCTTTGGGAATGCAGTGGCTGGTATTTAAATGTTTCTATCATGTCACTGCCTCGCATGGTTCAGGATTGGTAGAGCTACGCATCGATGAATTTGCTCTTCAGTGTTTGAACTCTCAGTAATGATTAAATCACACTGAACTGAGCTAAACTAAACTGAACTTAAACACTAAAACCTGAACCACACTGTTTCAGTTACTATGACCATTTATGTGAAGCTGCTTTGACACAATCTACATTGTAAAAGCGCTATACAAATAAAGCTGAATTGAATTGAATTGAATTGAATCATGTCGCGTCAGTTTTGGTGCAGACAGATAAATTGCTTGTCGCTAGAATCTATTCGTGTTGTGTGTTGTTAGGACATGGTGTAATACGATGTTTAGTATTTAAACTGTCTTAAAATATTACTTTGCTTCTTACCTAAATGTAATATTTTAAACAGAATTATATTTTCATTAAAGTCCACTAGAACTGTAAGTTGCTGAGACGTTTTACTATGTTAATGTACTTCAAAACTGAATATTGAGTAGGAGCGGGGCTTTCTTTTTGCGCCTCATTTGCTTGTAGCTAACGGTAAGAGGGGTGTGGGAAAGAATATTGTGGTTTATCCTGTCAAACTGACCTCAGCAGAAGGACCACCACTCCAAACACAGAATCAAATGGTCAGATTTAGATTGAATATTACCAAAACAGTTTTATTTTTCAGTGGATAAGCCACGGATTAATTGTTCACCTGAAGAATCCGCTTATTAAGTGAGACGTCACGCGAAGCGGCTTCCGGGTCCAAGCGCTCTATTAAACTGTATAGGTAAACTCATAAAATGGTAATAATAAACATTTACAAAGCGCTGTAATACTTTAAAAAATCACGATCGCAAAATATATAAACATGCCTCATATCCGATCGCCAGAAATGGATAAATTGTTTATAAACTGATGTTGGTATTTGTGATGCAGCAAGTCTACAGACTGATGTGTACACTCTGATTTTATATGAAAGTCACTTTAATGTGTGATATGACTAAAAAGAAATAAACATATTTTCTCAATTTAAATCAGGAGCTGCTTGGACACGGAAACAGTATTCCATACGTCACAAATTGACAAGTGGATAACAACGTGCGCTGGCAAAATAAACATTGCATATTTTGATTTCACAATCACTTTAAAGTCTGTGTGAACCAGAAAGTGCTAAGAATTTTATTTCAGCATGTTGACATACTTTCAACTGAAACTGAATATTGAGGAGGAGCAGGGCTTTCTTTCGCGCATTATTACCTCTAGCAAACTAACAATAAGATAGGCTATTAATATACAGTTGATATGGAAGCCCTTAGTTGGACATCAATAGAGGACCGAGACTCCAAATGTAGAAGCAAATGTTATGACTTTCATCTAAGAATATCAATCCAAACTATTTTTCTTCAGTTAATTAACTTGAACAGATTAATGATTTACCTTAAGATTACCAATTTGAGCAAAACAAAAGCAAAAACAGTATAAGTTAAAATTTCATGTGGACTTTAAATGGATAATTTACCCAAAAATAAACATTTCCTCATCGTTTACACATCGGGTGGTCCTAAAAAAGAAAGTGAACACAAAATGTGTCCTTAAGTGATCCTAAAACAGAAATTAAACGCAAAAGGTGTCCTTAAGTGATCCTAAAACAGAAATTAAACGCAAAAGGTGTCCTTAAGTGATCCTAAAACAGAAATTAAACGCAAAAGGTGTCCTTAAGTGATCCTAAAACAGAAATTAAACGCAAAAGGTGTCCTTAAGTGATCCAAAAACAGAAATTAAACGCAAAAGGTGTCCTTAAGTGATCCTAAAACAGAAATTAAACGCAAAAGGTGTCCTTAAGTGATCCTAAAATAGAAATTAAACGCAAAAGATGTCCTTAAGTGATCCTAAAACAGAAATTAAACGCAAAAGATGTCCTTAAGTGATCCTAAAACAGAAATTAAACGCAAAAGGTGTCCTTAAGTGATCCTAAAACAGAAATTAAACGCAAAGTGTCCTTAAGTGATCCTAAAACAGAAATTAAACGCAAAAGGTGTCCTTAAGTGATCCTAAAATAGAAATTAAACGCAAAAGGTGTCCTTAAGTGATCCAAAAACAGAAATTAAACGCAAAAGGTGTCCTTAAGTGATCCAAAAACAGAAATTAAACGCAAAAGGTGTCCTTAAGTGATCCAAAAACAGAAATTAAACCAAAAGGTGTCCTTAAGTGATCCAAAAACAGAAATTAAACGCAAAAGGTGTCCTTAAGTGATCCTAAAACAGAAATTAAACGCAAAAGGTGTCCTTAAGTGATCCTAAAACAGAAATTAAACGCAAAAGGTGTCCTTAAGTGATCCTAAAACAGAAATTAAACGCAAAAGGTGTCCTTAAGTGATCCTAAAACAGAAATTAAACGCAAAAGGTGTCCTTAAGTGATCCTAAAACAGAAATTAAACGCAAAAGGTGTCCTTAAGTGATCCTAAAACAGAAATTAAACGCAAAAGGTGTCCTTAAGTGATCCTAAAATAGAAATTAAACGCAAAAGGTGTCCTTAAGTGATCCAAAAACAGAAATTAAACGCAAAAGGTGTCCTTAAGTGATCCAAAAACAGAAATTAAACCAAAAGGTGTCCTTAAGTGATCCAAAAACAGAAATTAAACGCAAAAGGTGTCCTTAAGTGATCCTAAAACAGAAATTAAACGCAAAAGGTGTCCTTAAGTGATCCTAAAACAGAAATTAAACGCAAAAGGTGTCCTTAAGTGATCCTAAAACAGAAATTAAACGCAAAAGGTGTCCTTAAGTGATCCTAAAACAGAAATTAAACGCAAAAGGTGTCCTTAAGTGATCCTAAAACAGAAATTAAACGCAAAAAGTGTCCTTAAGTGATCCTAAAATAGAAATTAAACGCAAAAGATGTCCTTAAGTGATCCTAAAACAGAAATTAAACGCAAAAGATGTCCTTAAGTGATCCTAAAACAGAAATTAAACGCAAAAGGTGTCCTTAAGTGATCCTAAAACAGAAATTAAACGCAAAAGGTGTCCTTAAGTGATCCTAAAACAGAAATTAAACGCAAAAGGTGTCCTTAAGTGATCTTAAAACAGAAACTGAACACAAATGATATTGGAAACCAGCAGTCATTGACATCCATAGTAAATAAATACTATGGAAGTCAACGGCTGCAGCTTTTCAACATTCCTCAAATATCGTACTTTGTGTTCAACAGAAGAAAGAAACGCATACCGGTTTGGAACAAGCAAAGGGAGAGTAAACGATGACAATTTTTATTTTTGGGTGAACCTTCCCTCTAATGCTTTCATATTATAACCTGTTCGCTTCGTTTGTATACAGCAGAACTGTCCTCAAGTGTGCTTTACCTGATATCCCCTCACAGTGATGAACCATTGAAATTAACTTATGAACAGTCATTACGGCACAACTCTCCACGGCCAAAATGTAACAGCGCAGGCAAATCCATTTAGGTGATTCAAACCAGTCATTAGCCCAAACACAGATAAAGAAGGCCTTTCAAAATCACCAGCTTACCCAAAAGCCCCTGCTTTGAACGTGCTGGGCCCTTTTTTGGCAAATCATGTGATGCGGTTTGGTCATTTTGGGATTTTAAGGGGATCAGCGCAAAGTGGGGGGCCGAATTAGAAGGTATACAGTTTGACGCTTTCCAAAAAAATAAATAAATAAAAAATTTGCCCATCTCTTAAATATATCATAATATAAGCCGCTCATTGATTCGATTCATTACAGGTACTTTTCAATGCTTTATTTGAGGCCTGCATTTAATTGTGTTTTACAGTCGCAGTTTGTTTTGGCTCTGTAATTAAATTTATTCGCGCTCAGGACTCTGAATGAAGACGGGGTCGACTGAATTCCTCTCAGGTGTGCCTGTGAACGGCTTGCCTTGTCGGCCCTGACTGAGTGGAGACTAATTGATTTAGATCCAAAATCTCATTAGACGTAATCACATCTTTCAGAGGGGAACCAAAGTTTCTATTCAACCCTGTCTTAAACTCACAAACCTATTAGCAGCCTATGAAGCTGTTTATGTAACATTGCCAGAGAGTAATATTTTAATCTTCTGCCAATTTTATGTGTTGCAAGCATGTACGGTTGCATAAACGAAGCTTATGTCATGTTATATAGTGCTTTTATAGAACTAGAGCCTAAACATATTTATATCTATCATTGCTGCATATGTATATGAATGTCATTGCGTTACATATTTAAAGAAATGAAGATGAAATAGTGAGTTATAGAAGTGATTTAAGGCAATCAAGTTGCATTATAAAATATAGAATCAATATAAAGTCTCAATGGCGAGAAATGCTACAATACTATAAACAAACTGATACAATCAAGTCCATTATAAATCAGTCTCCCTGATGTGGTACATGCTTTAGAAAGTGAGAAGATGCTTTGTAACATGTTGAAATCACTGCAAGTCTCTGAAGTAGACAGGACGTGTGCATCAGCATCCTTTTGTTGCCTTGTTTCCTGCGTTAAAGGAAATGCTGAGGAAAGTTTCTAGTAATAGACGGCAGTGTTTTTGAACCTGTGTATGTGCGTGTTTGCTGTATGTGTTTGTGTATTTACCCCTTACTGAAAGTCCTGGTTGGCCATTTTTCCCTGTTTTTCTCTGGGCCCCGGTCTGAGTTCTCACCTTTGTTAGTCCCACATACAGTATGTATAAAACATGAGCTACTTCCTGTAAGAGTTGAGCCGCTTCTGAGACAAGACTTCAAAGTCCAGCTCACACATCTGAGAGCTGTTTTATCCAAGTAGAAAAGGAATGCATAATAACCAGAAGACTTTAATGATTCATATATAAATTAAATATTACACTCATTTTAACTGTATGATAGGAGTGCCAAACTGTCCTCCCTGAGCTCATCGCTGCAACCCAGTTGATCAACAAAAAGAAATACGGTATGTGGGGAAAAAGATTATATATAAGAGTTTCTTTCATTGTAGCATACGGTGATCGTGGAAAAGTAAAGGATTAAGCCAATGTTACTTTTTTCCCCTTTTTTCGTAATATCGGAGATTTATTAAGTTATATCGTAAGATTTAAAATGCAATATGAGCTATGAGGTTGCAGTGTAAGAAATTAAGCTGCAAAAGTGAGGTACATTTGCAGTTGTTGATATATAAAGTCATACTGGAAGACTTAAGTTTGCAAATGAGCAATATAATCTTACAAAAAGAGTCCATGTCTACCAATCCTAATAAATTTTTTAATTTTCTCTCACAATTTCAAAGCAATTTCTCAAAATCACCTCTTTTAAATCACCAAATTGTGATTGTAAATCTCACAAATTGACTGTATAACTCAGAATTGCAAGATTATACACACAAAAATGACGTTTGCTGTTTGCAGTTGCTGAAATATAAAGTCATGTTAGGAGATTTAAGTTTGCAAACAAGCCATATAATCTTAAAGCCATAAAACGACTGTCTAAAAATCGTAATTATTTTTCACTTTTCTCTCACAGTTATTAAATTCATTTCTCAAAATCGCCTCCAAATTGTGATTTTAAATTTAACAAATTCACTGTATGACTCACAATTACAAATGTAGCTCATACTGTTGCGAGATTATATACTCAAAAAAAGGACATTTACTGTTTACAGTTGTTAATGTAGTCATTTTGTGAGATTTTAGTAATGATTGATATAATCTAACAAAATGACTCCATGTCTCACAATCTTAATTATTTTTGCGCTTTTCTCTCACAATTTAATTAAATTTCTCAAAATCGCCTCTTTTATATCACCAAATTGTGACTTTATATCTCACAAATTGACTGTATAACTCACAATCGCAGCTCATAATTGCAACTTTATTTACGTTTAAAAGATGACTTTTGCTTTTTGCAGGTTTTGAAATATAAAGTTATGTTGTGAGATTTAAGTTTGTAAACGAGCGATATTATCTTATAAAATGACTATATAACTGTATAACAATTGCAAACGTAGCTTTTTTAGTAGGTCAATGACGCAGCCTTTTTTAGTTGCTCAAAATAGCAACGCACCAATAATGCGCCCTAACACACCTCGTTTTCAGACCAGCACACCCATGTTTCCACAAAGTGTCACAAATGAATTTGCTAATACTTACTGAACTATTGAAATTACAGTGAAGTATAGTAAAAATAGCAACAATTCATGCTATAAACGTTATGCGCCTTAAACCAGGTGTATGTTAAGGCCCAAAGTGTCAGAATTGTTTTTTTTTCTTGCTTTTTGGTTTCACAATTTCAAATTAATTTCACAAAATTGCCTCTTTTATATGTGACTTTAAATATCACATATTGACTGTATAACTCAGAAATGCAAATGCGGCTCATAATTGCAGCATTATACATTCAAAAAACGACGTTGCTGCTTGTTCAAATCACTTATTTAAAAAGAGTTGAAACACAATTGTTGAGGATATTTGGGGGACAACCTAAATGTTCAATCCACTTACATTTGTAAAAACTAAAAAGTTAACTTAATTTCTTCATGTTTTCTGAATACAAATTTAGGTCCCACTTTATATTAAGTGTCCTTAACTACTATGTACTTACATCAAAAAATAAATACAATGTACTTACTGTGTTTATAATGTATTTGAGAACACTTGTGGTGCTTTTGAGTTGGGATAGAGGTTGGGTTATGGACAGGTTTGGTGGCATGGGTAGGTTTAAGGGTGGGTTAAGGTGTAAGGGATGGTCAACAGTGTATTTACAAATGTAATTACAAAAGTTAATTACAGATGTAATTACATACATGTATTTAATCAAGCATAAGTACACAGTAAATACATGTATTTACACAATAAGTACATTGTAACAAACTATTCATTCCTGTGTAAGTACATATTAGTTAAGGTCACTTAATATAAAGTGGGACCCAAATTTATTTTGTGAAACCCAGCATTTTTCAGTGCATATATAACACTATATAAGTTTATATCTCACTACTTTATTTTGCTTGTTTAAAATAATATTACAATTACAATTATGTTCAGTATGTATGTATTTATTTATTTTATTTGACTCTAAGGTGAATACTGGCTTCCTTAAATTACTTGTTTCCAAACCTCAAAAACACTGAAGCTTAATAAATAAATAAAGTAGTGAGTAAAATAATCAGTGTGGCACATTTGTACTGTTATAGTATTGAGAAACACTACCGACTGTGGGAAGTAAAAAAAAAAATAAAAAATCCACAATGCAATACAAAAAATCACCCTGGAAGACAAAGCTGCAAAGAAAACAGACAAAACACTGTACTTCCCAGCAGCTTCTGTCGGTCAATTTAACCCAGAAGGCTTATAGTAAGCAGCACTATGCATTTCTTTGGCCTTGAATGTGCTTGTAGGATCTTAAAACAAACACGCAAGCACATATGCAAGAGAGTGTGGAGTGTGTCGGCACTTGTGTTTCGTTTGATTAATTTTTATATCCTTTGTATGTGTGCGGGTGTGTGTAAAGAGATAACCTATCAAGGAATCTGCTGAGTAAGGCGGTGAAGATGGTCAGACGGGAAGGACCCAAGAACAAAATAATGCACTGAACATTTGTGCCTCGGTCAGGCTTTTTAGGTGACCACTAGATCCCGTTCAGAGGAAGCTAGAGAGCTGAGAAAGCTGATGTGTCATGCCTTCCTTTCCAGGCCTGTGTTTCTGCACACACAGCTCAGGAAAAGCCACACACACACACACACACACACTTTTAGTTATCGTTCTGCTTTCCCAGCCTGGTTGCATTCACACTGGACTGAGGGATTGCAGCTCTACTTTGCTTGCGGTTTGCAGCTATTATAGATGTTGTTTGCTTGAGATTGTACCTGCTTGTGGACCATGAGCCGCTGCTGTGTGGTTAAAGTCATCTCTCTCACTGAGATCCAGCTGCTGCCGGTATGTACAGTAGCTACAAACAGAGAGAAATGGTGGGGATTTAGAGTTTAAGCTCAGTTGTCATGTGTGTGTGTGTGTGTGTGTGTGTGTGTGTGTGTGTGTGTGTGTGCGCGTTTGATTAGAGTGTTTGCTAATAGACTAAGCAAGCTGGAGTAGTTTTGATATCTGCTCATTGCGGGTTCATGGAAAACTGTGTGAGTTTTAGATTGAACTCACTTTACTTTGAATCTGTAATACTGTATTTTTATAGTACTGTAATAGTTTTGATTGCTATATTGGTGAAGTATGGCACTTATGTTCATGTGTTCGAGGTTTAGAGATTACACAATGGTAAAATGTGTTGCTTGAAGTCACTCGGGATGCATGGATAATTAAGTTACCTGGTGAATTGGTAGGATTTTAAAGGAAAGAACGAATGAATGGCTATAAAATGTACACTCAAGGTGTTAATGTTATTGGTCCATGAACATTTCCGACTTGATATCAAACTATTTCATAACTGTAAATAGAGGCAATTCAATCATATATTAATGCAGCTGTCATAACATTATTTATCAAAACGTGGACCCTTTTTGGATTATTATTAGCTATGGAAACTAAAAGAAATATGCTAGAAGCAGTAGTGGGAATTGTACTGAAAAATCATACTCACTTAAAATATAAAAACAAATGTAGTGCAAGTAGAGTAAAAGTATCTGTTGTAAGTATTACTCAAAGTATGAGTAAAAAGTAGAGCCTACAAAAGTACTCAAGAGTAGAAAAAAGCTGATGCATTTACATGTAATTTGTGAATGTGTGTAAACGTAACATTCTGTAGTGCATTTAGTTATTGTCCAGCAGGCACACAACGTCATAAGATGTTAATATTAGGTTAGATTTAGGTTGTGATGTCAGGTGACTAAAATTCAACGTCTAGCCAGCGTCTAAGGACAACGCTATTTTGATGTCCAATAATAACGTCAAATGACATTGATATTTGGTCGATTTTAGGTTGTTAGAAAGTGACCAAAATCCAACGTTGAGCAAACATCTTAAACTAACGTCACATTGAAGTCAAATACTGACATTTATTCGTCAGGTGTAGCAACCAAAATCCAACATCTGACAGACGTCATAGTGGTAACATCCACACAAAGTCAAGCTGTTACATCATTAGACGTTGATATTTGGGTGGTTTTAGATTGGACATTGACGTTGAGTTCTGACATCAACCCAATTTGCATACAAAATGGAACGACCCCAATTACATTAGGCTTTAACGCCAATCTGACATCTAGTTGACGTCTTGTGCCTGCTGGGTGTTTAAGGCCATTTCGGTCATCATACAGTAAACATCAGTCATCTTCTCATCTAAACAGTTCCTGGGTCAATGCGTGTAAAGATTTTGAACATCTTCTTGGACACTTCATGCTTCCACTTTGCTGCAATTTTAAATCTCCCATGTCTTGAGGTAGTTCATTATGAGGTGATTTACCTTCTATGTGCGATTTGATTGGACAGGAATCACAGGACTGATTTTTCTAATCCCCATAGATAGGAAAATATGAAGTAGTTACTGCAGGTTGAAGGAAAGTAGTGGAGTAAAAGTACCAATACTGCACTTAAATTGTACTCAAGGGAAAGTAAAAGTGCACATTTTTAAAACTACGTAGTAAATTACAATTTCTGAGAAAAACTACCTAATTACAGTCATTTGAGTATTTGTAATTAGTTGCTTTACACTGCTGGTTAGGAGTGTTGTTATTTTTACATCTTCAAAATGCATGACAAAGTCATTATATTTATATTAAAAACCTTAAACTGTCAACAAATGAAGAGTTCAGATGCAAAAACCTCTAAGTGCCGTCCTAGATGTTCTTCTAAAATGAGTGTTCTTCTTAGCCTCCTATGTTTATGGTCAACTATTTTACTTTAAAGGCGATGAAAATAGGTCAATGAAAATAATCTGTCCTTGTAAATTGTTAAAGGAATGTAAATAACTGAACATGCTCATAGCTCATTTGTGCTCCAGAATTAAACAAAACCTGACAAAGTGTCTCTTTTGAGGACAGTCAAACTTTTTCTTTAGTTGTAAAGTGCAGACTGCTTTCTTTATGAAATGTTGTAAAGTGTATATTATGAATATGTATACAAAATAAATGAATAAAAATAAATCCCACTATATAACAACCCCTTTTATAGAGCCAAGTAATCTTGTGCATGTGTGTGTGTGTGTGTATGTGTGTGTGTTACTTTCTCTTCCTCTCAGAAACTTTTGTGGTCTAACAGCATTGATTCAGAAGAGAAATATTCAGTATAGTACAACAGATTTCTTTAGAAAGGTCAAAAATAAAAAAGAAATAGTCTCTGACTCACACCTGTCAGAGTAAAGGCGTATCATACATGTTTACCAGTATACCAACCGATTTTAACACCTGACCTTTTGGCCATGAAAAGTTTTGTCCATAATTTCTACAATCGGTAAAAATGGCCCCCCTTCCCAGTGTTTCAAAACACAGATTTTTCTGAAGTGAAACCAGAACTTGACTCATCCTGAAACAAAAATGAAGCAACATCATCGCAAAGCTCAGTAGATTATACCTCGCCATTCACTACGCACGTTTAGGATTTCCAGGCAAGATGCACACATAAATTAAGGTAAATTCATATTTTTTTGTTCATTTATTTTAAATATATTCCTTTAAAATGTAATTGTGTGAACATGTGCAACTGTGAGTACTTCCAAACGGTTAATTTATTTAAGTATGATTTATTATGGATTATTGCTAATTCATTAACATAAAAGAAGTCTTCAGACATGACAGTCATACATGAACAGAGGATCACATTTAAATGTCATTCATTTTTAGTGACCTTTTTAAGGGATGTTTAGTTTATCTTTTTTTAGACACAAAATAAAACCCTAAACTATTATTCAATTTCTATTTTTACTTTTTATTATTTGGCGAACAACTAGGTTTTACTCATTTTCCAGCAAGTTTAAAATGTAATATCAATAAATAAACTCTTGTATTATTTTTATGCATTTTATTAAGTACAGGCCAGAATAAGTTTGCTTTATATTTTTAAGTTTGCTTAAATCATGAAAAAAAATTTTTTCCAATTATTTCTGTCAAGGGAGTCAACAGGTTATAATACAGAATGATGTATATATTACATAACTGTAACTGACAGAAGTTTGTTCATTTGACTTCCTAAATATTTCATAATATAATGCCACTCTGTAACTTACAATAATAGAGCGTACAATACCATTAAGAAGGAAAAAAAAATGAACAGGACAATATATTACACCACAAATCATGCTCAAACACGTGCTACATTAACAGACGAGTCTCGATTGCTGCTGCAAAATTCAGATGGTAGGGTCACAATTTGGCATCAGCAACATGAAAGTACCCATAAGTACCAATTGAGCATCGCGTCAACGTCACAGCCTACCAGAGTATTATTATTGCTGATCATGTCTATCCCTTTTCAATTCAGTTCAATTCAGCTTTATTTGTATAGCGCTTTTACAATGTAGATTGTGTCAAAGCAGCTTCACATGAATGGTCATAGTAACTGGATCATGGTAGTTCAGTTTTTAGTGTTTAAGTTCAGTTCAGTTTAGCTCAGTTCAGTGTGGTTTAAAATCATTACTGAGAGTCCAAACACTGAAGAGCAAATTCATCGATGTGTAACTCTACCTTTATGACCACAGCGTACCCATCTTCAGATGAATACTTAAAGCAGGATACACGCCTTATGACACGCATGTCATAAAATGCAAATAATCTCAGACTGGTTTCTAGAACATGACAATGAGTTCACAGTACTCAAATGGCCTCCACAGTCACCAGATCTCAATCCAATAGAGCACCTTTGCGATATAGTGGAATGGGAGTTTCGCTTCATGGATATGCAGCCGGAAAATCAGCAGCAACTGCGTGATGCTATTATGTCAATATAGACCAGAATCTCTGAGAAATGTTTCCAGTACCTTGTTGAATCTATGCTACAAAGGATTAAGGCAGTAATGATAGCAAAAGGGGGTCCAACCCGGTACTAGTAAGGTGTACCTAATAAAGTGGCCAGCGAGTGTATATAAACATATCCGAAAATTGTTTCCACTTACTCTATGAAATTGCTCCTTTCTGTTTTTTTTTTTTAGTAAGGGTTTCCATCTTCCATATCTCTATAACAATTGCTTTCCATTCTTCTAAAGTGGGAAGTACTGACAAAAGCTATTTACGTGTAATAGCTTTTTTATCTGCAACCAGAAGTATTCTCCACAGATATGTGTCTTTAGTTTCATGCAACTCAAGATTTCCTTAGTATACCACTGAAAACTGAAATTGGATTTTGATCTTCAACATGGCCTCCAGTATCGTGCGTATGAACATTTTTCAATCCACATTTTGAGTTTCATTAGCTTAACTTCACTAACGCGTGCCAATTTGCTACACCTCATGTCCGTGCAACATTTTCCAGCAATAATCTCAAGTTTACAAACACATTTTGCGTGCAAATCTCATCTTCTTTTGAGGGTGCTGAAAACTCTAGCCTTATAACTGTATCAGTGAGCATCTCACAATCCGCCCCCTGAACGTTTATTAAATGAATGTCTGATGTTGTTTTAAATATGGCATCTAATACATCTTCACACACAAGGCCTCCATTGTCTGCACCGCATTTTGTGAACAAAATCACTTCAACTTCAATCGCATTACAAGCTGTAATTGGTTAACAGTCGTATATCCTGCGTTCACAATAGAAAAAGAGAGATGTAAGTCAGGAACGCGGCCCTTTAGCACACATAGCCCAATAACCCTTCCCCAATGCAGAGATGAGCTCTCAGGCACACAATGGCTTCTTTCACCTTTGCCTGGGATAAGAGAGAAGTTACTCTCTCTTTTTTTTCTTTGAAGCCAAATCCAGTGTGTGCAATGAAAAGAGCTTTGCGATGGCTGATAAACAGAGACAGACCTCCACTGAACTGTTGAATACGCAGTCAAAGGGGCATAGAAGATCCGATTTGGGTTTTGGATTCATCCTGCGAGGCCTTAAATAACTATTTCAGTGCATATGGGATAATATTTTCCATTTAAGATCTCCAATGGAATAAACGTCTCTTTTGTTATCTCCAATAGCCGCTTTGATCAAATTAAACATAACTTGCGTCCAGTATTTTTAGTCAGCGGTCAAAAGAAGTTCATTTCTTCGTCTTCTTCTTCTTGTTGCTGAAAACACTTTGACCCCCATTAAAGAAACTCAACAGTTGTGCTTTTGTGAACCCATACAACACAATAATGACTACTACGGGTCACCCCGAATGAATGCTTTCCTCCTAAATTTAGCTTCACCATATATTATCGACTAAAATTAGAGTACGCAGCCGGGTTCACCACAGTTAGTTTTTGAAAACAGCTACAAGACAATATTGTGTAGTGAAATGCGCCTAAGAGATGAGCCTCTGGGTCATTTGGAAACCGCACTGAACAAGCAGTGTTTGTCTTGTACCCCCTGAAGCAGAAGTGGCAGAAGAGGGAAGTCTGGGATTGGTCGCTTCACGCAAACACAACAGGGCGGTGCCAATGAATTAGCAATATAGACGAAAGACCTCGGCCCAGCTGTGATCAAACCTGTCAGATCAGTAATCTCTCCACTTGAGGGAAAAGGGCCTGGTGTTAGTACTAATTAGGTCAGCGAGATCCTCCTGCTTCGCTTATAAAGACCGGACGGGGACAACAGTCGCTTTCCTGGGATCCTACTTTCGTGGACCTACTGGGTTTGAGAATGCCACATTTAACCGACTGTAGTTTCTACAAGATGAGAGACGGCGCTCGGGTTGCCAACGTAAGGACTTGCTACGTTCTGCTTTGACTGGTTTTGCGCAAGAATTAAGGATGTTTTGGGTTTTTTGAATGTGTTGTCAGCGTTTACTCATCCTGGTGTCGTTTGAAATCCTCTCTGGATCTGCTTTTGCTCACATAATGAAATCATATAATGACATTTTGACTAGATATCTAACTTTGCATGGAACCTTGTTTCAAACCAGTTTAAGTGTTTTTGTTCAGTTATACACTAAAGAAGATACTTTGAAGAATGTCTTAATGTCTTATTTCCTAATGTTCCATACAAATACTATGAAAATTATTTTATTTAGTGTTAAACAGAACAAAAATAAAACCTCAAACTGGTTTGGAACAAGTCAGAAGTTAGTAAATGATGGCAGAATTTTAACATTTGGGTGAACTGCCCCTTTATATTGGATCACAATGTAAGAGTAAAGAAATTAATCGATTTCAATTTGGGTCTTGTTTGGCATATTGGTTTGTTTATTGGCGAATATTGGGTTATACTAGTTAAGTCACTTTAGGGAATCTTTTTTAAACACCTAACTGAGATAAAGACATGGTATGCTTGACATTATTGTTTATTATTAATTAATTATATATAGGCTTACAATATGAATACTTTTTACATTGTTTTATTTTTTGTAATGAATAAACCAAGTTGATTTTAATTGAAAAAAAAATTCGATATAACAAGTCAGGACATCATTTATGAACCATTTCATCCAAATTTCATTGAAGGTTCAAAGTCATCTGGAGAACTCCAAGTACCACCTCAACCAGACGCAGGCACAGCAGGTCAAACAGTACCTCGCTTTGGGCAGCAAACTCGCTAGCCAAGCTCACCCTGTTGCCCATCCACTCCCAGGACAGGCCCTGGGCACGGTGCCCGTCATGCGCAATGGACACATGCCACCCGTGAGCGACAGCAGCACGCCAGGAAGCCCGGTTACCCTGCTAACACTAGCCAACAATCACGACAGTGAGGTTTGTAAACCCTGCCATCTGCTATCTCTCTCTCTCTCTCTCTCTGTGAGTTTGTTCTCATCAATATTCAGATTTGATCACGTCACGTCAGTTTCTCTGATAAGAAGTGTTTCATCCTGACAGTCATGTTTCTGAAATGATGACGCGTCTGTTATTGGATTAGCGCTTTTGTTTATTCACACGACTCTCACTCACTTTTGACACAATGATTGATGAGAGTGAAAATGAAACCCCAAACAAGCAAACAAACATCTCCACAGTTGACGGAGGGCCAAGAGTGAGCTATAATCACTGTTTTCTTTCAGTTTCCGATGGATGAAGTTATTGACGATCTTATTGGCCTTGAAAACGGTTTTAAGGATGGGAGCTTGGATTGCATGGAGCCAGGCATCATAATGCAAAATAATGTAAGTATAAGCCAAGTTCATGTCTTCAGTGTGTTGACCTGTTGTATGTGCTGTGGCATTATTTAAACCTGTGCACAATGAAAAAAAGATATACTGAGGTTTATAATTAAAATATACTTGTTTCTGAGTTGACAGAAATACATAATAATTATGAGTATTACATAATAAAGCAAACAATTATCTATCTATCTATCTATCTATCTATCTATCTATCTATCTATCTATCTATCTATCTATCTATCTATCTATCTATCTATCTATCTATCTATCTATCTATCTATCTGTCTGTCTGTCTGTCTGTCTGTCTGTCTGTCTGTCTGTCTGTCTGTCTGTCTGTCTGTCTGTCTGTCTGTCTGTCTGTCTGTCTATCATTCTGTTTGTCTGTCTGTCTGTCTTTCTGTCTCTCTGTCTGTCTGTCTGTCTATCTATCTGTCTGTCTGTCTATCTGTCTATCATTCTTTCTTTCTTTCTTTCTGTCTGTCTGTCTGTATGTCTGTCTGTCTGTCTATCTGTCTGTCTATTTGTCTGTCTGTCTATCTATCATCTATTGTTCTGTCTGTCTGTCTGTCTGTCTGTCTGTCTGTCTGTCTGTCTGTCTATCTATCTATCCATCCATCTATCTTTCTACATTTTAGACATTTCCTAGTTATTTAAATATGCTAAATGTATTCATATGCTGTATATCAGTTTTTTTTAAATAAAACATTAATTAAATACAATTATTAACTATAAATATATATTTAATACATAATAACCAGATCTTAAATTGATAGTTCATCCATTATTTGTAATCTAAAGTAAAACCTTTGTGAGTTTCTTTCGACCAACATTAAATAAATTGTTATGGTTAAAACCGAAAGCCTGTAACCATAGACTTCTATAGTTAAAAGAAATAAATAAAAAAATACTATGAAAGTCAACATGTTACATGATCTCAGCATTCTTCAAACTATCTTCTTTTGGGTTTGACAGAAAAAACAACTCAAAAAAGATTTTTAATCCCTCGAGGGAGAAAAAATAGTAAGTAAATTAACATTTTGGGGTGAACTAGCCCTTAAGAATTCTCCCTTAACATACCAACACAAATCTACAATTTCCTCCTGTGGAAAAAATCCACACTTAATTCGTTAACTAAAACCCCTGAACATAAAAAGCACACGCTGCATCTGTCATTTTAAAAATGAATCAAACACATTAACAACACAAACACGTGCTGATCTCTGGCCTGCTCAGTGAAAAGAGGTTTGTCTTTGTGTGAGGTCAGACTGAGTCCAGTTGAGAGTCAAAGTTCACAGTCCCCGTACTAAGAAAAAAGGGGAACAGACTTAAATCTCAGGCTTTAAACAGTAGAACAATACAGATTAGCCTGTTAATGACGTCGGCATGCAGAGAGGTATGTCTCAGAAGAGAAGAGCCCAGCTGTGTTAATGACTGATCACTAAAACGCAAGGAAAGCCAGCTAGTAAAGAAGTCAATTCTGCTAAATGCACAAATCACAGTCTGCTGAGAAACAGCCATTTAGTTAAAGCCTCGAGGTAAGACACTGCAGCTCAACAAGGTAAAAAAAAAGTAAATAAAAAAAAATTACTGTTAATAACTGATCAACGAATACCCACAATTGAATGATTAAATTATAAATTGTAATAATAATAATAACTGCAATTGCAATAATAATAATTGCATTAATAATAATAATACAATTATATGAATTGTAAATAATTGTGATTACATTATAAATGACTATTTTATATTATACATGTTGTGAAATGTTATTTTAAAATATATAAATAATTCAACATGCACTAATTTGCATATATTTCTAGCACAAAAATCTAAAGCTTGGATAAAGTCAGGTTCAAAAATATTGTTTCATTTTTTTGACATTAATTTTTTATGAATATTTTTTTATCACTTCATCAGATAAAAAAAGAAAACACAGTGCAAAATAAAAAAAGTCAATGTTTTTATAGAATAAAACGCACATATCCCTCTGTAAACATCTTCACAATATGGTGTATATAAGTGATGCTGAAGTGAAGATTTAGCCCTTTGAATGTGTATTTTAAAGCAATTACTATTAATTAATAATAAAGTAAACACTTAAACTTGTAATTTGGATGTTTTCTTTTGATTAGACTGAATAAAATAGCACTCCATGGCAACCTAAAAATCTCCAAATTGACAGATGCTTCAAAAACAGTGTTTATTTATGATGTCTGTGAGGGCCGGTTAAGTCTAGATGAGATACAGCTGTGGATACATCAATATAGCATAATATTTGTGACACTGTACAACAGTAATTATTTTTACATTAATGTGAGGGTTGGGTTTATGCTTGGGGTAGGGGTAGACACTAATAAAATACAGTTTAATGGGTCATTTAATAAATAATATTAATAATACTCTGTATAATAACTGTTTTTACATGACTTTGATTGCTGAGGTAAGGGTAGATTTTATTGAAATAAAACTTAATGGGTAAATTAATATATAACATGAATAATATTCTGCATAATTACTATTTTTATATTACTGTGATGGTTGGAATAGGGGTAGACTATAATAAAATACTATTTGATGGGTAAATTAATAAATAAAATGAATA
Source organism: Danio rerio (assembly GCF_052040795.2). Taxonomy (NCBI): domain Eukaryota; kingdom Metazoa; phylum Chordata; class Actinopteri; order Cypriniformes; family Danionidae; genus Danio; species Danio rerio. Next base: position 6,476,426 of record NC_141024.2, read on the forward strand.
ATACTCTGTAAAATGACTGTTTTTACATTGCTGTTCAGATTGAGGTATAGAGGGAGATGCTAATGAGACAATTTAATAGGTAATTTAATAAATAATGTGAATAATACTCTGCATAATTTCTGTGATGGTACTAGTATATATCAATAAATTACAATTATTGAGAAATTTAATAAATAGCTTCCATTAACATCCGGCTACAGCTGTATCCCTTCTAGCAACAACCATGATAGGCAAAGCATCGCTTGAGTAATGATTACAGCCACACTTGAATTCAGTAGATACGTATGCCAAACTCATAAACAATAAAGAGTATGATGGAAACAAATATGGCAGATGAAGCAGAGGCAGTGTTTGAATAAGCAGTGGAGCTTATCAGATTGAGCTAATATCTTGTCTCCCAGTGGACTTGTTCAGACATGATACCATGCTTAAACGGATCAATTCGTTCTAATTAGCCATACAGCACGACGCGTCAAGCCGCTTCCACGTGTCAACATATCTGCTTAACATGATGGGAATGGATTGAAGTGATTACGACGGCAGCAGTCAAGGGCCCGTGGCAATCGTTCATGTTGATAAGCGCTTTTTCCTTACACTGAGATAGAAGAGAGCACATATATTGGCGGAGGAAATACTTTATGACTCACTGTTTCTGTCCTCTTCTTTAATCCTTTAAACCGCATTTGTTGATGAGAATTTTATACATTTGGCTTGGTGACAGGGGCGTAGCAACCGGGGGGGACAGGGGGGATACATTCCCCGCACTTTTAGAGACAGACCGTTTAGAAACAGGTGATTAAAGATGTAAACCTTAGGATTTCATACAGCTGTCCCCCCACTTTTGAAATGTCCACTACACCCCAGCTTGGTGATATTGGAAAATAAGAAAGGGGAAGATTGTTATAGAACATATATTTGTGTGTTTGTGTTGCTGACTGGATTGTGGCTTAAAACTGATCAGTAATTTGAGCTCATAGTAATAGAAACTAAGAACTTAATACATTGTTTAGAAAACAAAAAGATTTAGTTGCTCCACAGCGCCCCCTTTTTGTCTTCTGATGCGCTGGGCTGGTTTGATTATTTTCTTTAAATATTAAAATACTATGAATTTATACAAAAAGTGGGTCAAAATCGTTGATGGAAATTTAAATAGTTTTATTATGGCTATGTAGAAAAATTAAGCATCCATCAGGGTGTCCACGGGGTCTTAAAAAATATTAAAAGTTAATAAATCAATGTTGAGAAATTTAAGGCCCTTAAAAAGTATTAAAAATTCTTACATGCCATTTTGCAAGGTATTAAATTTTATATCAGTTTTGATTAAGCAATGTATGGTTGTATGCTGAAGTTTGCCTGAACTAAATCAGCGGATACTAGGACGCTGTGTAGTTTATAAAATCAATGAAATCCTGCTGGATTTGACCTCATGCTGCTTTGTTTAAAAGATTTGTATGTAAAAGATGTAAAAAATGCCATCTGATATTTTCCTCTGAAATTAGCATTTCTAGGCTTATGTGTATGTTCATTAATATCACATTCATGGCAAAAATAAGTTTTTTTCCTGGTCTTTAAAGTAAAATATCTCAACATAAACAAAGAATTCAGAGAAAAATGTTCAGAAATATTAAACAGCACTCTTTTTTTTGCATCTGAACTTTTCATGTATAATTTAGTTTTCAAATATTTCAAATAATAATTTTTAAAAATATTTTAAGTTATATTTAACACGGCAAGGACATATTAAAATTTATTATATTTATACTTATAACATTTAGTTTTTTAGTTTGGTGGGAATAAAAAAATACATATACACACTGCTCTGGTCAATATTTAGCTTCCTTAAGAACTATTTTTTTCAATTGGCTACAGAAAAAACACTGTTATTCAATAACTTGGCTAATTACTCTAACTCGCCTAGTTAAAATAATCAAATTAAGCCTTTAAATAGCACTTTCAGCCACATATAGTAATATATTACAGACAAAAACAAGTTTGTAGAAATGAGAAACTATTTTGTTAATAATCTTCAGCTATGTTACCGAGGAGGCAGAACTAACTATGATTCACTACACTAGATAAAACACCTTATAATATTTACTAATGCTCTACTATAAATCCTATTGAAGGTAAATCCTACATAAATAAACTCTGTTGAAAATCACCTATTTAACATGAACAACAAGAGTTGCAAATACTATTTTGTATTATACAATGTTATCTTTAAATATATATAAACCAAATATTACTTAATTAAACATGCACTGATTTGCGTATATAACAATCAAAATAAAGTTAGGTTTAAATGTATTATTTCTTTTTTGAGTCATTTCTAATAGAGGGGATTTTGTAAACTTTTTTTTTTAAATCACTTTATTATATAATAAAGAATATAATATAATATAATATAATATAATATAATATAATATAATATAATATAATATAATATATTATAATATAATATAATATATAATACAAAATCAGTATTTTTGTATAATAAAATATAAAGATCTAGGCATATTATCCATGAACATATCACTCTGTAAAAATCTTCACAATATGCACATAAACAAAACTTAAGTTTGGTGTTTATAAGTGATGCCGGATGCAAAAATACTTGCTAAATGATGAGTGGTGTGCAGAATTGATGCGTTGTGTGAATGTGGACTTACTCTGTGTGTTTGTCCTGTGAAGGTGTCCCTGAACAGCAGCATGCTGGAGGTGTACGGTGCTGATCAAGGTATGACTTTGATTTTTGATGACTTTGACTGGTATGATTTTGGTTTTGTATTTCCCTAATATTTCCAGCCAGGTTTTAATGAATTGCAATATTGTTAAAAAACACAGAACCTTCAGTTCTGATATACAAACAGACTTCAGTTTTTATATGTTCTCTGCTTAAAACTCATAAACAAACAATTATAATCGGTTCATGAGATCGGCCAGATTATTGCCGATCCAGTCATGAATGAGATTATCATCCGATACTGATCTGTGGCCGATTGATAGGAGCATCCCTAATTATTATTACATAATAATAATACAGAATAGAAGCCATTTAGATTTAAAAAGTATCCATATGCACAAATAAAATGCAGGAATATAAACACAGTTTACACAAATATAATGTCTTTTATAGCCGTTTCTACACAAGTCCCATTCAACAGCTTTATTCAACACAATATAGTCTTTCATTCCTGAAGTTCGAGGGGACCAAAAAATAAAAAAAATCGGCGGCCATACTGTAAATAGATCAAGCAAAGCAAACCCAGACGGGCTCATCGCACATGTGTTATTTCAAAAGCTTCGTCTGTGAAAGCCAAACACAACGCTGTATGTTTCATGTTATCGTCCAGCTGTCTTATTTTAAGAGTCTCAGCATTGTGTGCCTCTCTTTCTTCATTATCAATGCTTCAATAAGCGGAATATGGTAGCATGTATTCTTAGCATGCACAATGACTCCTTTGTGAGCGCCTATTTCTATTTTTTTTCTTATGAATGTCACGCATCAAGTAAAGCTAATTGATTCAGGAAATAGAAAGGATGCCTGGAGAACTCTTCACTCCGGCAGGGAAAATAAGTGCATTACTGTCTTTTTCCACATATGAGCGCTGCACGGCACTCTTGTTTGGTTACGCGCGGCTTAAATGACCTTATTGAATCAGCAGAAATGAATTGAGAAATCCAATCACTGCTCCCCAATTATATAATTTGTAAGAATGCGAATGGGAATATGAATGCAGAGGCGTTCGGCAGATTGGCTAATCGGAAGGTCAGGGAGGATTAAAAGAAGACACACAGCTTTACAAGAGATCTGGTGTGGTGGACGAGTGGATGAATGATAACAGTTTATTCACACACTAAGAGGGGTTTGTGTTGATGCACGTGATGGAGTGCTAGGAAGGAAGCTGCTAGAACTAATCACACTACTAATGGTGAATGGTGAGGTTCACCTTACTCTGGATGACTGTAGCGTCTTTTCTTTTCTTGCAGAACATGACACCAGGGTCCTGGCCAAAGAAAGACAGAAAAAAGACAACCATAATCTAAGTAAGTGGTTTTTAGGCTTTACACATGTTTAGCAACTAAATTAATTCCCCCCCCAAAAATAGCTAAAGGGTTAGTTTATCCAAAAATGACAATTATTTTGTTAATTACTCACCCTCATGTCGTTCCAAACCGATGAGACCCTCAGAACATATAGTAAGATGAAATCTGAGAGCTCCCCTATCCTCCAATGTACCAACAATGGTACCGATATGTGCTGAAAAAAGTATAGAAAAAACAAATAGATCTTCAAAACTATGGAAGCATATGAATAACAAACATCTGAATCTGTTTTTGTATTTCAATTTGCATTTATATTATATAATTATACAATATAATATGATGATTTCAATTTGAAATTGTAATTTTATAATTTACACTTGCCATTGCCAAACAGTTTTAAAATGTCAATTGCATACTATTGTTAATGCTTCATAAGTTGCAATATTATATTGAAAATGTTTTAAATAATATATAATGTTATAATATATATATATATATATATATATATATATATATATATATATATATATATATATATATATATATATATATATATATATATATATATATATAATGTTATAATAATAATTATAAATGTTATAAAATAAATTATTGTGTGTAATGTAGAAGCAGAAATTGTAGGAAAATAATCATGTTATTTATCCTAAATGCATTTAGACTCACAGTTGAGAAACATAGCATTGTATTTTCATCATTACACTGTGAGATGTTGCTAGCAAAATTCATTTTGAATTTGCAGAAATTAACAAAATGATAGGCCTAATACAACACATTATAAGATTAAAATATGGAAAAATGATCAGATGGTAATTTCTGTCAATTTTCCTAACGGATAAAAAGCACTCGGTAACAATTCAGCATGCTTTCACTTTCGTTTTCCACATGAAACACACATTTACCGGTAATAATGACATCTCGCCCTACTCATCATTCTCTCTTCATATAGCCATATATATATAGCTATTACATAACCATAACACACTGTGAAATAGCCTGGTTCTTTAGTTCGTTGGATTGTTTTGCATTCTCACTACAATCGATCCGCTCCAGAGTTAATTTCAATCGAGCCGAGACCACATCATTCAGGCGATCTTAAACAAATGTCTGGATGTGAAAGCACCCTAAGACTGTATTTGCACACAATTGACAAACAGTCAAATAGTTACTGTCAATTTTCAGTTTTGATTGCTTAGCAAAAGTACATTTAAAACAAACCCAAACATCATGATTTTTAAATAGTTTCAAAAATACTTCAACTTAAGTAGAGGATTGATACTTTTCATAATGTTGCAAAACAAACTCCTATTGTAATGTACTTTGGGGGCTCAAATTAACTCTAAAACATTTCTAAAACATGCATGGCTGCTTTGCGATCAAACCATACACAATTCTTTAAGGTCAGAGGGTATATTCTGTAAAAATTTAGGAGTAATGAGATTAATTTCAAAATACTTTTTTTTTTGTGCGTCATTTTGGAGAGTCAAGTCACTCGACAAAATGTGCGGGTCATTTAATTTAATCACATTTAACAACAGGCTATTTTTACTTTAATAATGAATACTTTATAAAACATGTGTGATCGTTTAGATTTACTATTGTATCAGTATTAAATTTGTGGTGTATGACTGATTTTGTTCTTGAAATTCGCAGTTGAAAGACGGCGGCGATACAACATCAACTACAGGATCAAGGAGCTGGGAACACTGATACCCAAATCCAATGACCCGTAAGTTGAAATCTGACAAGATTCATGCATTAACAGTCTGAACTCTGAAAGTCTGGAAGAAGAGAAAACTGCAATGACACACAGATAGACAGGGCAAAATGACACTGAAGTAGAGAGAAAATGACAGCACTGAGCTCATTTCTCAAGAAAATACCCACAGAGCGAACAGGCCACCATTTAGATGATGGAAATGAGGTTCAAGGCAAAGTATAGACCATTTGAACTAAAGTTTAAGCACAGCTGAACCCGGAGATGAAGTACGGCGCAGACAGGGAGTCCATCGGCCCTGGCTTAATTGAACTTTTTATCGAATTTAAATGGAAGGCGAGTGCTGTCACCTCGCCATTAACACAAGATAAAGGAGATTATTAGCCGCGATCAGGCCAACATCTTATTCCAAAGAAAGAGACAATTTCACGACACTTTCCTCCTTTTAAAAAGTAATGGTATCGGGAATGACTGCACTTTACTTCAGCTTCCGAACTTCTTTTTTTTTTTTCCCCGACACCTATTTTTGCTCGGGGATTAATTTTACCATACAAGAGGCTGCAGAATGGTCTTTCTTGCAGACGTACTTAACTATTCCATTAAAATTCCCATTCAAAGGCAAGGTAATGTCCGAGAATGAATAATTGGCCATGTAAATCACAGAGGAGAGAGAGAGAGAGAAAAAAAGGAGACCCTTGTGAGGCTTTTCTCTGTGTATGAAAGTTCTGCTGATGCGAAGGCGCTGTTGAGAAAGGTTATCTTTTACGTTTTTTTCTGGCAGTGATATGCGCTGGAACAAAGGGACGATCCTCAAGGCCTCGGTGGAATACATTAAGTGGCTGCAGAAAGAGCAGCAACACGCTCGTGATCTGGAGAGCCGACAGAAGAAACTGGAGCAGGCCAACAGAAGACTCCAGCTACGGATCCAGGTAAAGAGACTGAGAACAAGAGGAAGACTGTCATGAGAGAGAGAGAGAGACATGGCAGACAGCCAGGGTTGGAGGAGTCAAAGACCAAAGGCAAAGAGAGATGTGAAAAAACTGAAGGATTTAATGCTGAACAAAAGAAGAGTTAGGGTCAACGTAGCTTTTAAAAAGTGGAAAATATACTTTAAGGCTACTTATCTTTACTGCTATAACTATCAGATGATGCTCAGTTTACTGAATTGATAGCAATAAAAGGATCATTTACTCATTATTTACACATACTGAAGTGGTTTCAAACCTTTAGGAGTTTTTTTATATGTTGAACACAAAATAAGATATTTTGAAGAAAGATGAAAACATGTATCAACCGACTTTCATAGTAGAAATAAAAATACTATGGAAATCAATGGTTAACGGTTTCCAGCTTTCTTCAAATTATCTTTTTTTGTGTTCAGCAGAAGAAAGAAAGTCAAATGGGTTTTAAACAAGTGCAGGGCAGGTAATTGATGACTGAATTTGGGAGAACTATTACTTTAAATGAATGTTTATTTGATGATAAACTTCAAATAAAGTTCAACATCAAATAAACCAGTGGTTCTCAAACTGTGGTACGTGTACCACTAGTGGTACGCGGGCTTCCTTCTAGTGGTACACGGAGGAATGCAATATGGCATGTAAATGCTACATATATTTCAAAATTTATCAAAAATGATGTATATAGTATGTCATATATGACATATAGCCTATATTTCTGGGGTAATTTGCCACATTTTTTAACTGTGCAGAGTTGTAGCTGCTTTACTGGGCCTACTACACTACTGTATTTCAATACTGCTCATTTTGGTGGTACTTGGAGAGACAATTTTTTTCTGAGGTGGTACTTAATGAAAAAAATTTGAGAACCACTGAAATAAACTAATAAAATTCATGAATTAAACGATTGACAACATTTCTGCCAGCATTCAAATTAAAATTGCATTAGACTAATAATGAACATTCAAACTGAGTTAAATTAACATCCAAACTGCATTAAATTAGCCTTCATTACATAAACTAATTAAACAGATTTAAGTAAATAACTCAAAATATGACAATAGCAGGGTGCCTGCAGGGTCTGAAAAAAGCTCTTATATTGTATAAAGTAACTTTTAGGCCAATATAAAATATTGAAAAATATAGTGTTTATTTTTGCAACTCTTTGGAGAAGTAGCTCATCACAAAAACAACTGAAAACTGAACAAAAGGAGAGTTAGGGCCAATGTTGCTTTTAAAAAGTGGGAAAAACTACATAAAGGCTACTTTTCTTTACTGCTATAGCTTGTAAGCTATTAGATGATGTTCAGTTTACTGAATTAATAGCAATAAAAGGATAATTTACTCTGACTGAAGTGATTTCAAACCTTTATTAGTTTCTATTTATGTCTAACACAAAATAAGATATTTTGACGGAAGATGAAAACATGTTTCCACCGACTTTCATAGTAAATAAACATTCAAACTGAGTTAAATTAACATCCAAAGCGCATTAAATTAGCCTTGATCATATAAACTTTAAAACAGATTTAAGTAAATAAGCCAAAAAATGACAACTGCAGGGTGCCTGCAGGGTTTTAATAACTTTTAGGCCTTAAAAAAAATTGTGTTGTAGGTCTTAAATCATTTTAAACAGGTCCTAATTTTGCTTTGTCCAAGTAAAGCTCCTCAACCGGGCTGACATCCACCCAATGACCAACAATACATCTCAATAGACCTAAGTTTCTTCTTCCTCAACTTAAATTCTCTAATAGTAAATCCTTAAACGATAATGACATGCATGTTTTGACTAATCTTAGTGATTGTTGACAAAATAATGTCAAATTTCATCAAAATAATCTATTTCCCTTGCAATCTATATCTCATATTACCCAATACCGCCACACAATAACTGAGCGTCTAAATGAGCTATTGCGCTGTCTCCACATGTGGATATCTTCAGCTGAGGCATTATTAGCATTCGCTTTTGGATAGTGAGCCTGAAGGTAATTACTATGAGGGCTAATTGTGATGTCTCCGCATGTGTGAAGAAGACTCGCGCCCGCTCTGTGAATATGTCAATACTGTGCTAAATGTAATGCATAAATTCAGACGAGGAGCCCGGCTCTTCAAAGTTATTAGCCCTCATAATGTAATTCCAGGACCAATGGGCTCCTGACGAAGCTGTCGCTGCTATTTGCTAATCAGGTAATTACCTCAGTTCACCACGGTTCAGATCGGAGCCAAAAGAGTGCTTATAAACATCAGTAGGAGTCGCTCAGCTCGCGGTGAATTTACCTTTGTTTTAAAGCTGAACTGCTTAAAAGGATTCCTCTCTTCGTTGAACACAGAAGAGGATATTTTGAAGCATGTTGGAAGCCAGGAGTCATTGATTTCCATAATATTGCTTTCCTACAATGGATGCCGGTGTTTCTAGCTTTCAAACATTCTTCAAAATATCTTCTTTTGTGTTCATCAGGAGAAAAACAAACAAATATGGTTTGGAAACAGTAAGCGGTTATAGTTGGCGGTTCATTCCACTGTGATGACCTCTGCAATAGAGAGCTGTGAGGTGGCAGTGCTAACCACTAAGCCACCAAGCCACCTCACAGCTCTCTATTGCAGAGGTCATCACAGTGGAATGAACCGCCAACTATTCCAGCACAAGTTTTACGCAGTGGATGCCCTTCCAGCTGCAACCCAGTATTGGGAAACACCCATACACTCTAACCTTCACACACATACACTACAGACAAGTTAGTCTATTCAATTCACCTATAGCACATGTCTGGACTGTGGGGGAAGCCGGAGCACCCGGAGGAAACCCACTCCAACACTGGGAGAACATGCAAACTCCACACTGAAATGCCTACTGACCCGGCTGAGACTCAAACCAGTGACCTTCTTGCTGTGAGGAGACAGTGCTAGCCACTGAGCCACCGTGTAGCTTGTGTCTATGTGTAGATGTTCAAATTCTGTCACAGTTAAAAAAAAGTCAAGTGTCCAGATCCTCTTTAACCCACTCTTCCCATTTTTATCACTGACAGGAGCTGGAGATCCAGGCTCATGCTCATGGTTTGCCCAGTATGACTGCATCCATGGGCACAGTCGAACTGTCATCTCACCTCCTAAAACAACAGCATCACCAAACCCAAGCCACAGCGGCATCTCAAAGCGCCCAGGCCCCACAGAGCACCCAGCCACCTATTTACCCACAAGAGGGAGTAAGCAGCCCAGAATACACCCAACGGACTTCCTTACCAAGCATAGTTGGAGAGCAGTCCGACGGCTCCAACAACTTCTCTGACCCGCTCTCCCACTTCACCGACTTCTTCTGCAGCACCCTCAAGGAGGAGCACCAGCGGCTGGATGAGATTCTAATGGACGACCCGCTCTCGCCGTTCGGGACAGACCCGCTGCTGTCAGCCGGGTCGCCCACTGCCGCCTCTAAAGAAAGCAGCCGAAGGAGCAGCTTCAGCTCAGAGGAAACAGACGATCTCTGACTGGACCGCACTCTCAGAATGACCTCCCGTTTCTATTGGATAACGAAGACGACATGCAAAAAACACAAACAAATAAAAGGGAGATTGACTGATTGATCTGATTGACTGTCTGTACAGCAATAATAACACTGGTTATGTATTATATGATCCCTCCATCGCCAAATGTACAGCTGAAGTCAAAATTAAGATTTTTTTTTTCTTCCTCAAATGATGTTCAACAGAGCAAGGAATTTTTCACAGTATTTCCTCTAATATTTTTTCTTCTGCGAGAAAGTCTTGTTTTTTTTTGGCTAGAATAAAAGCAGTTAAGTTATTTTAAAGTCAATATTATTAGCCCTCTTAAGCAGTATTTGCTTTTGGATGGTCTACAGAACAAACCATTGTTTTACAATGACTTGCCTAATTACCATAACCTGCCTAGTTAACCTAATTAAGCCTTTAAATGTCACTTTAAGCTGTATAGAAGTGCCTTAAAATATCTCGTCAAATATTATTAATGTCAGCATGGCAAAGATCAAATAAATAATTTATAAGAAATGAGTCATTAAAACTATCATATTTATAAATGTGTTGGAAAAATCTTCTCTCCGTTAAACAGAAATTGGGTAAAAATATACAGGGGCGGCTAATAATTCTGACTTCAACTGTATGTATGTGAAAGTTGTCAGCTCTTGCTGTGTGACCAGATGAGAGAAAGATCTGTTGTGCCTTTACTGAAAGCAGGACGATTGTTAAATTATTACCAGTGATGCAGATGTAATCGTGCTTAGCAAAAGTGCAAAATCCTAACCTCTTTATGTTTCATACATAATGTATTTTTCCACAAGCATACTGTTCACGTATTTATGTTTTAATCCTTGTATTCTCAAAAAAAAAAAAAAAAAAAAAACATTTCTTATTCTGTTACTTTTATATATATATATAACTATAGGGGTGTGGGAAACACAATAAACCCCATTGTTTTTTTGATAATCTGAACGTTTGGTCTCTCATTTCGTTCTCATCTAAAAGTTTCAGTCAATTTATTAACCATTTTCTAAGTGTATTATCATATTTATATACAATCTACTACTGATTTACACCTAAAAGTCCAAGGCTCTCGAAAAGCAGGTGAAAAAAGTTAAAAAGCCTTTACTCAGGGTTCCTACACATTTTTACTACAAAATTCCATGACTTTTCCATGATTTGTTTTTTAAGTAAATATTCATGAACTAATGTTTCATGCAACGTCTACATACGCATGGTAAAAAACAATACATGTTCAAAGTTTATTACAGCTCATACAACAGTTCCGTCTGGTTCTCGATTCGGATTGGCTGAGAGCCGTGATATATTTAAGTAATATCAGCACCCGTACAGCCTCTATACCGTTTGTGTATCCGCTTGTTAAGTGTGACATCACGCGAAGGGTCTGCCGGGTCCAAGCGCTCTATTCAACTGAATGGGGAGACTCATGAAATGGTAATAATAAACGTTTACAAAGCGATTTAATGCTTTCGAAAATCACGATCGCAATATATATGTCCATGCCTAAGATCCGATGGCCAGAAAGTGATGAATTTTTTTATAAATTGTTAAATTTTTGGTATTTGTTATGCAGCAAGTCCAGAGATTGTTGTGTACACTATGATTTTATATAAAATTAACTTTGATGTGTGATAGGAATAAAACGTGAATAATCGAATGATTTCTCCACTCAAATGAATGGCGGCTTGGACCCGGAAACAGTATACATACGTCACAAACACGTCACTACTTAACCAGCGGATTACTCAGCCCACATATATCTGTGGAGTTTTAATGCCACCAGTGAGACGCCCTGTCTTCTGGGAGAGACAGTTTGATTGACATGCTGATTGAGGATGACCACCGACCGCACACACACCACTAATGACACTCGCCTAACCCTTAATTATACACTAGTGCTCTTTTTGACAGCCACAGCGCCAAAGTTTAGCAACGAAGTGTGAGGATAAAACCCACACGAGACGCTCAATCCCAAACGAGACGAGCTCTAGTGCATATACAAACACTAACCGTCATAAATAGTTAGCAACAACATGTAAAGAGTGTGAGCTCTCTTTCGAGTCAGGCAGATTTAAACTTTTATTTTGGCAGCCTTCTAAAGAAACATTTCATTAGCAGACACTATTTAACCAAAATCGAAAATGAAATAACACATTAATAATACAACAAACGCTAGCGAGAAAAAAAAACACGTCAATGCATTTGAGCAGATAGCCCGTGTTCATCAAAAGCCTGTCTAAATTAATGTTTGAGAGTGTTATTAGCTTATATGTTTCTCAGTAATGAAATGGAGAAAAGCTTCGACTTGCATCTCGCGCCGCAAGACGGAAAAATAAAATTGAGCTGCCACATCATTATCAAGCGCCGATACTCTCCAACTACAAAGTGCTGAGTGATGTTTACGCTTAATTGGCCGCAGCAATTACCCAAAGTAAATATGGATTTTCATTAAATTACAAACATGGACGAGGCCGTGTGGAAATCATTTCCATGAATGCAATTTCCTTTCTCTCAGCCCCTTCCAAGCCATTTTTATTTTTCCTGTGCAAACACGGTCCTTTGATTTATTTCAATATGGATAAAGAATTTAAGGAGGAACAAATATTATGGAGGGGAAAGCAATCATAGTATTGTATGGCGTATACTGTATAGAGGGAGATCTACAGTTTTTGTAGTCAGATGAGAGAGAAACTTGACTTTGTTTGCTTTTTTTAAAGGAAATATGAGTGGAAGTTGCATATGGCAAACTTGGCAGCATGATGCTTGTGTTTTTTTTTTTGTGTATGGCTAACTGGTTTACTGCTAGTCAACATCTAGGGAGTCCATTGTATTGTATAATTGTATTGTAATTTATTCATTCATTTTCTATCAGCTTAGTTTCTATGTCAGACGTCGCCACAGCGGAATGAACCGCCAATTATTCCAGCATGTGTACTTGCATATACTTACATCCATTTGCACACACACATCACTACTCATTCACTACGGACAATTTAGTTTATTCGGTTCACCTATAGTGCATGTCTTTGGAATGTGAGGGAAACCGGAGCACCCAGAGTAAACCCACATGAACATGGGGAGAACATGAAAACTCCACGCAGAAATGCCAACTGGCTAATCCGGCACTCGAACCAGTGACCTTCTTGCTGTGAGGCGAAAGTGCCTGAGCCACCATGCCGCCCAACACAAGATGTTTTGAGAAAAATTTAACTAAATCTGTAACCATTGCTTTCTATAGTATTAGTTGTTCCTACTGTGGTAGCGGTTGCCGGCTTCGAACATTCTTCAAAATATCTTCTTTTGTGTTCTACTGATTTTAAAAAGTGGTCTAGGTTAAAACACATTTGAGTAAATAGTGAGTAAATCTAACTATCCCTTTAAAAAGGTTTTACAACCAAATATTAGTACTCATAGACATTCTTTTGATCCATATAGTGAAGAACGAATCCTTATAAATAGATAAGATGCTAGAGCCACAATTTTGTGTGTTGTGGAAAAAAATGAAAATAATAATAATTCTAATATAATTTGATTAATTTTCTAGATGTTTTTCCCTAGAGTATTTGTTTTACACTGATGTTATTGATTAATATGTTTGTGTCTGTAATATGCACCGTTTCCCTCACGCACAAAACATTGTTTATACTAGGGCCTGTTAGTTAACATTAATTATCATACAGACATAGTTAACCTGCAATTTTGAGTAATTTTATCAACACAAACTGTTTTCTTTCTAAACCTAAATTGTTTATAAAATATACGTATTTAAAACTGCTTAATGAGACTCGTTTTATTTTTTTCAAATGCATATATTTTTATTAATTGATAAATACATATTAAAAATAATCATTAAATAATGCACACAAAGTGCTAATACGGTGTATATACAACTGTCAAGACTCATTCAACACAGTAAAATCTTTACATTTTTCATTCATTCATTTTCCTTCGGCTTAGTCCCTATTTTCCTCAGGGGTCACCACGGCTGAATGAACTGCCAACTTATCCAGCATGTTTTACGCCGAGATTTTAATCTAATTTTATTATTTTTCCCTAGACCAGTGGTCCTCAAACTTTTTTCATCAAGTACTACCTCAGAAAAAAATTGTCTCTCCAAGTAGCACCATAATGAGCAGAACTGAAATACAGTAGAGCATAGTAAGCCCAGTAAAGCAGCTGAAGCTCTGTACAGTTCAAAAACGTGGCAGATTAATTCCTCTTATTAAGAATAATTATTATTGTCAGCCACTTTAAACATAAATAGTATGAACGTTAACACCGTACTGTGCTTTTATGTAAAAAAAAACAAAAACAAATTAAAAACGTAACATTTAAATTAAAATGTGCTTACGGTAAAAAGAAAAGTGCTGTACTTAAATGTAAAGTATTAACATATCGCAGCCAATTCATTAACACCTGAAAATTTGCCTGGACCTTAGAAATATAGGCTATATATCATATAATGAATACTATTATATGTAGCATGTAAATACTGTGTGACATATTTGATTCCTCCGCGCACCACTAGAATGTGGTACACGTACCACAGTTTGAGAACCACTGCCCTAGACTATTTGTTTTACTCTGATGTTATTGATTCATATGTTTGTGGCTGTAATGTGTACCACCGCCCACCCACCACCACCACACAAAACATTTTTATACTAGGGTATAATACTCATTTTCTTTTCAGCTTAGTTCCTTTATTAATCTGGGGTCGCCACAGCGGATCGAACCCCCAACTTATCCAGCATGTTTCAATCAGCGAATGCCCTTCCAGCTGCAACCCATCTCGGGAAACATCCATACACTCTCATTCACACACATACACTACGGACAATTTTTCTTACCCAATTCACCTATACCACGTTTTTGGACTTGTGGGGGAAACCAGAGCACCTGGAGGAAACCCACACCAACACGGGGAGAACATGCACACTTTTAGTGCCTATTAGTTAACATTAATTATCATTATTGCAATATCAAGAGGAATAACAACAACAAAAGAACAGAAAGATGTTATAATACACAGACACATAATTGTGCATGTGTTATGATGTTTTTATGTCTAGTTCATTCTAACCAAAGCCAAAAAAAACCCATCACAACCTCTAATATGAAATAAATAAAATATAATTTTAAGTTTAAATGACATAACAGTGTTTTGACTTTCTCAAGCTAACATGTTCATTATATTTTTGTCATAAGTAGATCCCTGTTTTAACGTAAGTTCCTGATTATCTAGACCAGGGGTGCCCAAACTTTTTTTGTATGAAGGACCAAAATCCAAATATCATTGAGAGCTGTGGGCTGAAAAGAAATATACTAAACTAGATTACATTAAAGTTCATAATATTTATTAATAAATAGTAAGAATTCATTTGAATCATATTAACTAAGGCAGTATAACTTTAATTATAATGTATTGCAATTAAAACAATCATAACAGTGTAGTTGAGTGCTGTATACACTAGTCTAGCAGAATCTGCCTCTGCATTGATTCACTCACCAGTCTCTGCATTGTCGCTTATGATTTTAGTTAGCTTTATTGTAGCTTAACAATAAACCAAACTAATATAAGTTTACATAAAATTTGAAATGACAATCTCTAAACCATCTCCATCATTCTCATTCTCTTCTCAGATGCGATGGTTGGCCAAATCAAAGGTTACCGTGGGCCAACTTTAGGCTCTAGTTTGGGCATCTCTGATCTAAACCATTAAGAAGTTTATTAGTAACATGTATCAATTGCTGACTGACCGTACTCATTAAGTATGGACAAACAATAATTGCCTCTATTGCTAAAGTTAATTTCTCACCCTTATAGAGAGGCTACTAAATTATATAATATTTAAAACGCACTCGTTAAACAGAGATAAACTGAAACTAAAGCTTCCTCAGACGTACTGTATTGCTGTTTATATTCATTTGACTGGGTAAAATGCATTTGTGTATTTGTGTGTTGCTGTTACCTGTGGTGTGGTGAATGTGTTCCTGCAGTGTTGTGTGTTTCCAGCAGATGGTGCTAATAGACTGAGCTCCTCATATTAAGCCTACACAGTCAGTTATTCAGTCTAAACAGCCTCTGGATCAGGACTCGCTCAGCTTCTGTAAGTCTGTAAGTCTCTAAAACAAACAAACAAAACAAAATAATGAATTGGAGATTTTTACATTTAACATGGTAACACTTTAAAATGATGGTCCATTAGTTAATGTATTTACTAACATGAACAAGCTATATTAGTAATACATTTATTATGTTTGGTAACATTAGTTAATATTATTTATTTAAGTCAAAAACTGTTAGTTCATATTAACTCGTGGTTCATTAACTAATGTTAAAAAGCACAACTTTGGATTTTTATAATGCATTAGTTAATGTTGAACTATGAATAATAAATGCTTTGCAAGTTTATTCATACTTAATGTTAGTAAATACATTAATGGATCATTATTCTAAAGTGTTAGCTTTAAGATTTGTAAAAGGTGAAAAGTTAATAATTAGATCATCCATATTTAATTATTGTATAAATTGTTGTACATGACTGACATTATTTATGAACAAGACAGTCTTTTATTTATGTCTACAATGTGTGTAAGTGTGTGTGTTGGATAATGCATAAATAAATAAATAAATAAAATAAATAAATAAAGCAAGTAATTAAATTAAATAAAGTAGAAAGTAAGCAAGCAAACAAACAAATAAATAAATAAATACATAAATAAATAAAGCAAGTAAGTAATTAAATAATGTTAGTAATTAAGTAAGCAAGCAAACACAGAAGTAAATAAAGTACGTAAGTAAATAAATTAATAAAGTAAATAAATAAAGTAAGTAAATAAGAAAGTAAGCAAGCAAGCAAATAAATAAATAAAGTATGTAAGTAAATTGATTAATAATGTAAGTAAATAAATAAAGTAAGTACGTAAGCAAGTAAATAAATAAATAAATGAATTAAGTCACGAGGCAAGTAACTAAGTATATATAAGTAAATAAATAAATAAAGTAAGCAAACAAGCTAGCTAAATAAATAAATAAATAAATAAGTAGTTAAGTACGTAGACAAGCAAGTAAATAAATAAATAAAGTAGGCAAGGAAGTAACTAAGTAAGTACTGTAAGTATGCAAGCAAGTAAATAAAGTAAGTAAGTACGTAAGCAAGCAAGCACGTAAGCAAGCAAGCAAGCAAGCAATTAAATAAATAAATAAATTAAGTAAGTGAGTAAGCAAGCAAGCAAGCAAGCAATTAAATAAATAAATAAATAAATAAATTAAGTAAGTGAGTAAGCAAGCAAGCAAGCAAGCAAATAAATAAATAAATTAATTAATTAAGTAAGTGAGTAAGCAAGCAAGCAAGCAATTAAATAAATAAATAAATTAATTAATTAATTAAGTGAGTAAGCAAGCAAGCAAGCAATTAAATAAATAAATAAATTAATTAATTAATTAAGTGAGTAAGCAAGCAAGCAAGCAATTAAATAAATAAATTAATTAATTAATTAAGTAAGTGAGTAAGCAAGCAAGCAAATAAATAAATAAATAAAAAAGTAAGCAAGTACGTAAGCAAGTAAGCAAGCAAGCAAGCAAATAAATAAATAAAGCAAGCAAGCAAGCACGCAAGTAAATAAATAAATAAAGTAAATAAGCAAGCAAGCAAGCAAATAAATAAACTAAGCAGACAAGTAAACAAATAAATCTAGTAAATAAATAAATACAATTTATAGTGTAACTTAAACTCACAAAATTGCTATTTAAATTTTAATAATACAAAATATTAAATTGAATCAATTCAAGCATAAAAATCTACTTGAGATTGTAACAAATTAAATATGATTTGACTTATAATATTTTAAGCACTCACAAAAATGTGTTGCAAATAACAACACACATTACAGAATCACTGATTCTCACAAACTTATCAAATTTACAAACTCATTAATATTACTTGTATGTTTTTAAAAGCCTTTATATCATTAGTATTATCGATACTCAGAAATGTAACTGGCATTACTTGGCAATGCAGCAAATGAAATGAAGTGAACAAAAAACAACATTCAAAACAATCAATCCACCACTGATTCTAACATCCAAAACAATTGATGCAAACACTTGAAATGCTGCATGCTTCATTCTCAAGAGTCTTAATGTTACCCAACAACAACACAGATATTAGATCGTCACTCAAATCAATGAGACATGAGCATTTAAATGTGACCAATCAGGATTATTTACAACCCAGAGATTCTCCAGGTGACAGCAATTGCGTTAATATCAGCACAACCTTCCCGCATTTCACAAAAGTCCCACATCAGTGTCTGAATGAAGAGCCGAGCCCGGAGAGATGAAGAGCCTCCAGCTGCGGCCCCTCGCTATAAAAGACCCTCGATGAGATTTCCAGAGAGCCAATGAATCCAGCCAGATGCCCAAACATCACTTCAAACAAATTGACTTCCAATTATTTAGACGCACACTTCCAGATGTGGCGCAGATGCAGACGGCAGCTTTATTTCTCGGGCTGCCGGAGTGTGTTTTAAATCAGAGGGTGGAAATCGTGCAGGACTGTCATTAGCACAATCTGAACCCGCTGGAGCTCCGGACGGACATTAATGGACAAGATCATTTACAGAGAGACGGAGAGAGTTATGGAGGAATGGAGATGTTTGCTAATTCATTGGAGATGCTGCTCTGAAATGATTTTACAAAAAGCGATCACAGCAAAAAGCTTACTTTAACTTATTTATATATATATTTTTAAAGTTATATGATGTTTAACTTAATATTTGTAGTCAGTTTAACTGATGAAACTTGATACGACTAGAAAAAAATCATGTGACATTTGATTGATCATGTGATAAATCATGTAACTATAAAATGAAGGCAGTAATTTCCTTTTAAGTCTAAAGACGAAGCTTTTGAGGGGAACTGGCTGTTTATGCTTACCTGATGCATATTCATGAGCACATATTAATATTCAATCACAGGTTTACTTGCGTTCGCAGGTGTATGTGTGACGGCAGCTTTCATATGTTCACTTTGCCAAAATTCCAGAGTGAATTTTAACATAGTGATAATCGTTTGAATTGTAGTAATACAACATCGATTTAATTCAAGTGTGTTTGTATAGCTCTTTTTACAATAATCATTTTTCAATTTATTACTGCATTACAATTAAATTACAATCAATTATAAGTTATTAAATACAGACATTGTTAACCTGCAGTTTTATACGTATAGGTGATGTCTGTGTACATGTCTAATGAAGTGTATTTGTGTAGTAAGTGTATGGGTTCTTCTTAAAGTCCTCAACAAATGGTAACAATATGTTATAGTCGTAATCAATCAGCTTATATGTTAATTAAGGGACAGATAGGCCAACGTAATGCTATCTAGCTGCTGTTCAGCTTTAACATCTTTATGCTAAATACAGATTTCTAGTTTTTAGGAATGAAAAATAAATTATTGTAACAACAACAACAACAACGGTTTTCTTTCTAAATCTAAATTGTTTATAAAATATAAGTATTTAAAACTGCTTTATGAGACTTATTTTGTTTTTTTAAATGCATAAAATGACTTTTATTACTTGATAAATACAGTTGAAGTCAGAATTATTAGCCCACCTTTTATTTATTTATTTATTTTTAAAAATATTTTCCAAATTATGTTTAACAGGGCCAAAAAACTTTCACAGTTTGTCTGATAATATTTTTTCTTCCGGAGAAAGTCTTTATTTGTTCTGTTCCCGTCCAGCTGCAAATCAACACTGGGAAATAATAATAATAATAATAATAATAATAATAATAGTAGTAGTAGTTTTTTCTTAAACCTAAAGTCCTTCAGGTAATAAATTTAAACAACTGTGTGATAAATCAGACTATACACACATGTCAAAAAAAAAATTTTACTTAAATATTAGAACATTTTAATTCATAGACAAATAAAATTTTATTCGAAGATAAATATTACTAATTATAAAAATATTTCGGATTTTGTTTTTTTCTAAATTAATTTAAAGAATGATAATTAAAAAAGTAGAACCAGAAACACTGTAACTATTTTTTATTCAACACAGACTCATTCTGTTTACATACCCCTGTATACATTTCTGGAGACCGCCAAATACGTCCCAGGAGCTACGTTTTTTTGCAGTTTTTTTTTTTCGGGAATCCACCAGAGGCCGCTATATACTCTTTTCGAGATCTCAAATTTCTCTCGCGAGTGCCAATCATGCCTGCTGTTCTCAAGTAAACCACCTGAGGCTGCTGTCAACTAACTGACTGACTGACTGACCCACTTTCCTAAACCCAACCAATAGTATTTTAAAAAGCACTGATTGACCAGCGCCCACCCACTTCCCTAAACTTAACCAACAATTTTAAAAGGCAATCCAGAAAATTAAAAGCTCCCTGATTTTTACCACGTTCTCAGCTTTTACCACATTTTCACCCTGTTATTTACCAATTTATTTTATTTTTTGGATTCTGTTTTTGTCTTTCCTGCTTTCTGAAATCAATCCTCACCGTCGTCAAGGTAAACTCCTCTGCTTCTCAAATCCTCCGACACACATGGTGAGCTAACTGGACAAACTGGTAACAGCAGGAAAGCTGAGGTCCACACAGAGGTAAGCGGTTAGCTGCTAAGCACAAAAAGGAACGGTGTTATACCGCCCCCTAGCGTTCATTTTAACAACGGAATGCAGCCATACGTTCTTCTGGCTACACAATTCGCAATCTCCAGAAATAAATATAGGGCTACGGTTTCAGAAGGAGCCTGTGTTGTTTTTATTATTACAATGAGAAGTAAATATAAACAAATACAACAAAAAATACAAATAATATCAAAGAATAAGTGTAAAGTTAATGATCAGTAATAAATAGTTAGCAATATTAATAGATCACAAGTCTAACAGCTACCCAGCAGAGCTTTAAAACCAAGCCTCATCTTATCTCCGTCCCGTCTCTGTCAGATTCCCTCAGTGTCCCTCCCTGGAGATCCCGATATATTTTCTTTATGCTTAATATCTATAATTGACCAGAGCAAAATGCAAAGCGTTCTCTCCATCCTCATCCTCGCGCCAGTGTTGAGGGAATTGTGGGATTTGTGAGCGTCTCTCCGCGGGGGCTCTTTAATTCCAGACTGTGAGCTGGACTATGCTAATGTCCCGCTCTCTGATAATGGCAGTGACCTTGACGGAGGGACGGACGGGACGGAGAGACGAGCGGCACCTGTGATTGATTTGTAATTCAGAATGAGAGCGACAGGTCTGGAGGAGCAGAGCCTTCCTGCCCAAACACTGCAGGGAAATCAGCAACATCACACACACACACACACACACACACACACACACACACACACACACACACACACACACACACACACACACACACACACACACACACACACACACACACACACACACACACACACACACACACACACACACACACACACACACACAGGTGAGATATTAATCCACATCCACTGCCACAGTTACTCTAAGCTCACACACTCTTTCTCTGTGTGTGTGAGAGAGACAGTGTATGTGTGTGTGGAAAGTGTGTGATTGTGTTTGTGAGAATTGTGGGTTAGAGAGATGTTAGTGTGGGTTAGGGATATTGTGTGTGAGGGTACAGTATGTGTGTATGTGAGATTATGTGTGAATGCACAGTATATGTGTGTATGTGAAACGTTATGTCTGTAGGTGAGATTGTGTGTTTTTGTGTGTGAGGGCACAGTATATGTGTGTGTATGTGTGTTTGTGTGTGTTTTTGTGAGATTGTATGTGTGGGGGTATGTGTGTGTATGTGAGATTGTGTGTGTTTATATTTGTATGCAAGATTGTTTTGGGTGTGTGTGTGTGTGTGTGTGTGTGTGTGTGTGTGTGTGTGTGTGCGTGTGTGTGTGTGTGTGTGTGTGTGTGTAAGCGAGATTGTGTGTGAGGGTACAGCATATGTGTGTATGTGCGTTTGTGAGCGTCTGTATGTGTGTATGTGATATTATATGTGAATGTACAGTATATTTGTGTGTGTGCGTGTGTGTGTGATGGTACATTATATGTGTGTGCATGTGATATTGTGTGTGTGTGTGTGTGTGTGTGTGTGTATGTGTGTGTGTGTGCATGTGATATTGTGTGTGTGTGTGTGTGTTTGAGAGAGAATGTGTCTGAGGGTACAGTTTATGTGTGTTTTGTGTGTGCACATGAGATTGTGTGTGTATGTGTGTGTTTGTGAGATTGTGTGTATGTGAGATGAGGTGTGTGTGAAGGTACAGCCTAAGTGTGTAAATGTGAAATTTTATGTGTGTGTGACAAGCTGTGTAAGTGTACAATTGTGTGTGTTTGTTTGTGTTTTGTGAGATTGTGTGTGTGATAGTACAGTATATGTGTGTGTAAGATTGTGTGTTTATATGAGGTGTGTGGTTTTTGTGAGATTGTGTGCATGTTAGATTGTGTGTGTGAGGGTACAGTATATATGTGTGTATGTGAGATTATGTGTGTGTGGGGGGGGGTACATTATATGCATGTGTATGTGTGTATGTATATATGAGATGTGTGTGTGTGTTTTTAAGGTTGTGTGTATCTGAGATTGTGTGCATGTTAGACTGTATGTGTGAGGGTACAGTATATTTGTGTGTGTGTGTGTGTGTGTGTATGTATGCACGCATAAGGAAACAGTATATAAGTGTGTATGTAAGATTGTGTGTGTATATGAGATGTGTGTGCGTTTTTGAGCCTGTGTGTATGTAAGATCGTGTGTGTGACAGTACAGCATATGTGTGTTTATATGAGGTGTGTGTTTTTGTGATATGGTGTGCATTTTAGATTGTGTGTGTGTAAGGGTACAGTATATATGTGCGTGAGATTGTGTGTGTGTGAGTACAGAATATGGATGTGTATGTAAGAGTGTGTGTGTATATGAGATGTGTGTGTTTTTCTGAGATTGTGTGTATCTGAGGTTGTGTGCATGTTGGATTGCATGTGTGTGTGAGGATGCAGTATATGTGAGATTGTGTGTTAGTGTGTGTGTGCAGGAGGTGTCAGGCTGAGCTCTGGTTATCACACTGGTATAATTGGTGTTCTGCAGGTCGCTGTGTTTGACCAGGACTCTGCATTATTCATGTCCAGCTGCTGGCCACGCCCCTTCAGAGAGAGCCTTATTCATTATTAATGGATAATTGTTTATTAAATGCAGAGGCTTGACCCTATTATGCCTATTAGAGGCTGTGGAGTGAACAGTGTCCGTCTGAGCGGCTCTACAGCGGGACGGGACAGCAGAGAGGAGCGGATGAAGAGGAAAGAGGACTAACAGGTGCAGGTCAAACAGAGTCAGCGCTACATATTTATGACTGCTTTCCAGGGTCGTGCGCTGAACTTCAGGTGACAGGCAGGTTGGGACACTCGCTTTCCTGCCTAAACAGCCAATTATAAAGAAAGAGTCTTTCCCCCCACAATAAATCTTCCATTCATATTTGATGGTATGGACATTTAAGGTGTTGAGCGGGTGAAGTAACTGTGTTTTTATTTAAAGCAGAATGATGATGATGATGATGATGATGATGATAATAATAATAATAATAATAATAAAAGTGTTATTCTCAAGAAACATTAATGCTACAGAGACAAAATAAAATATAAATATTTTTAGTTAATAATGATTATTTACTAATCAGTTACAATAAAAGCATTAATATGCATTAATCATTCATCCATTTATTCATATTCTTTTTGGCTTAGTCCCTTTATTAATCAGGGGTTGCCACAGCAGAATGAACCAGCAACTTCTACAGCATATGTTTTACACAGCAGATGCCCTTCCAGCTGCAACCCATGACTGGGAAACACACCCATTCACACACATACATTACTGACAATTTAGCTTACCCTAATTAACCTATACCGCATGCCTTTGGACTGTGGGGGAAACCAAAACACATAGAGGACACCCACGCCAACTCCACACAGAAATGCCAACTGTCCCAGCCGAGGCTTAACCCAGCGACTTTCCTACTGTGAAGCGACAGCGCTACCCACTGCACCACCACATTGCCCTTAATAATAATAATAATAATAGTTATAATAATACTGTAATAATGTTATTCTCAAAAAACATTATTGAATAAATAACAATTATTCACCAATCAGTGATAATAAATTAATACATTACATTAATATACATTACTATTACTATATTATTACTTATACTAACTTACGTTTTTTATACATGTATTATTAGAAGATAATAAAAATAAAAACAACATAATAATAATAATAATAATAATAATAAGACTACTGAAAATGTTATTCACAAGAAACATGAATACTACAATGACAGAATATAATAAAAATACTATGGATGAATAATGCTTATTTACTATTCAGTTATAATAAAATATGCAAATATCATTATTATTAATATCATTATAAATAATAAAATATATTTTACACATGTATTATTAGAAAATAAAAAAAATAATAAAACAACAACAACAACAAAAGCAGCTATGTTTAATATCTGTTGTACATACATTTTTGTGATACTTCAATAATAATAATAATAATAATAATAATAATTAGAAGAAGAAGCTATTAAAATATTCTCAATATTCTTTAATATTACAATTACAGAATATAATAAAAATACCTCAAATAATAATTATTCACTATTCAGTTAATAAAATAACAATAAAAACATTAATATGCATTATAATTGAATTATTGCTTATAATAACACATTTTACATGTGCTATTAGAAAATATTAATAATCTAAACAACAGCTGAGTGTAGTATCTGTTGCCTAAACATCCCTCTGATACTTTAATAACAGAAATAACAACAATATTATTATTAAATTATTATTATTATTATTATTATTATTATTATGTAAATACAACAACACTAATAATAATAAAAATAATAATAATAATTAAATTCAATTCAATTCAGCTTAATTTGTATAGCGCTATTACAATGTAGATTGTGTCAAAGCAGCTTCACATAAATGGTCATAGTAACTGGAACAGTGTAGTTCAGTTTTTAGTGTTTAAGTTCAGTTCAGTTTAGCTCAGTTCAGTGTGATTTAAAATTATTACTGAGAGTTCAAACACTGAAGAGCAAATTCATCGATGCGTAGCTCTACCAATCCTGAACCATGCGAGCCAGTGGCTACAGTGGATATAATAATAATAATAATAATAATAATAATAATAATAATAATAATAATAATAATAATAATAATAATACCAAAATTAACTAGTAATCACACAGTACAGTAGGGTGCAGTACACACTGTATAAAACATGCTGGAACAGTTGGTGGTTCATTTCGCAGTGGCGACTCCTAATAAATGGGAAACGAAGCAGAAAAAAAATGAATTAAAGTTCAAGCTAAAACGTTGTTTAAATATGCAAATAAGAGACTTTTCATGAAATATGTGCTAATTTGCATACATTAAGAGCATAGCACAAAAATACCAACACTGGATGAAATCAAAATCATCATAAGGTTTTAAAGGAGTGTTTGGTAATGACTTTTCATCACATTACATCACATTATTTGTAAGTTAAAATGTTGTATATAAACAGGCAAACTATGCATCAATGCACGGTAAAAAAATCCTTCAGAATATAGATATGAATAAAACTGTAAAGCATTGTGTATGTTTAAGAGCCTTTAAGACATTGGTGTCAACCTGCTGTTTAATTCTAACCCTGCTTCAAAACACATAACTTTAGGTTTCAAACAAACCCGAACGACTCAGTTAGTACAATCGGGCGTGTATAATTATGGTTGAAACTAAACAATGCTGAGCTGCGGCCCTCCAGGAACTGAGTTTGACACCTACATGTGCTCTAAGACGTAAGTCTCAGACACCATGAGTTATAAAAAAACTTGAAATCTACACATACAAATTGATAAAGAGTCACAAAAGGCGCCCTTAAAAGCAACTTAAAGAGACTTAAAAGTGCATCTCTTCTTCATATCACAGACAAGACGACACACAAACAGGCTCCAAATCAGACAAGAAAACTGGCAACTGCATGAGTAATAGTCGCACCTTATGGAAACATCCGCCACAAGAGGTCAGTGTTGGAGCAGAATTCAACCATGTGCACTTTTCTGAAATCCACACTACAAGCTTTTAAAACAACACACACACATAAACACACACACACACGCGCGCGGGCGCTGGTTGTTTTAATTGAACAACGATTAAAACAGCGCCATGCGCAATCACCAATCGCTTAAAACAATTCTTACAAGCTACGAACACGGCCATTCTACAGCACCGACATCCCAGGAGGAGTTTGATGGAGCTCTTTGAAGAAGAAGGAGGAGAAAAAAGAGAAATGATTTAATTCTTATCAGTATAAATAGTGTAAAAAGGCAGTTACGCAGAGAACACATTTTTCCATTTGCCTTTCAGTCAGCAAACATACTTTTTACAATTGATATAAATCCGCGACAGTGTACGTTGGGTAAAATATCTGCCAAGGACTTGAATAACACCCAGGAGTGTGAGGGAAATTAAACAGCCTTATTAGACTTTACACGTGTTGGAGAAAACATGAGTGGGAGAAGAAAGCACATATGGATCCGGAGAGAAAGAGAGAGAGATGTGTTTCATTGTGTGTTGCGATGTTAGACTGTGCGATGTGCTATTAGCAGATTCGCAAATGCCGCACAATCAAATCAAATCGTGTCTGGTATTTGGGAAAGAGGACGACAATATTGGAGAAGGTGTTAGAGTCTTCTGTCTCTGCTTCTGCTGGGCTGGAAAGGTGATTATCGGCACGTGTGAGGTTTAGGGATGGAGAATTTGACACGTCTGACGAGTGTTTGATTCATAAACACCCTCACTGACTGCAGACTTTGCTTGATCAAATTAAAGAGGAATTTAAAGTGCTATTATATGGATGATGGTTCAAATCAGTTGATCAGTTATGGCAAAATAAATCAGTTTTGATGTAGCTTGTATTTTTGTTGATAATGATGATGATGATAATAATAATAATAATAATACCAACAACTGTTGTTTTTATATTATTAATTGTCCATTACAAGACTATTAATAATTGTTAATAATCACATTAATAATTGTGCATTACAAAACTAAAATGATTGCAGTCATATGGATGACGGTTCAGATAATTTAATCAATTATGCAAACAAAATGTTTTGTTGTTTTGTTGTAGATAGTATTTTTGCTGATAATAATAATAATAATAATAATAATAATAATAAATACTATTAATCTACAGGCTATTTTAATTCCTATACACACCCACATAATAATAACATCAACAATAACAAACAAATTTGACATTGCTGTTGTTTTCATATTCATATTTGTATTTTACAAAACTAAAATGATTGCAGTTATATCAATGGCATTTTAATAATTCAGTAATGTAAAAAAATGTTTTGTTGTAGATGCTATTTGTGTTAATAATAATAATCGTAATAATAATAATAATAATAATAATAATAACAATAATAATAACAATAATAATAAATAATGTTTATCTACAGGCCATTTTAAATCACCTACATACATACACTGCTGTTATTTTTCAATGAATAATTGCGTATTACAAAACTAAACGTAAAAAAATCTTCAACAGTGACAATAACAAGTTTACAGCAGTTTTAGTAAAAATAAATTATAAACAATACGCAGACATATACAATATGAGTAGAAGTAAGAGTAAGAGTACTATAGGCAATTTAACACAAACACACACACACACACACACACACACACACACACACACACACACACACACACACACACACACACACACACACACACACAAATCTGCATGACACCTAAATGACATATAATTTTGTGTTTCCCCTACATTTTCCATAAAAAATGTCTCACATAAATCTCATAAATCCTTGTCACATAATAACCCTTTGATTAAGGCCATTCAAAATATCCTTAAATATAATAATAAACATTACATATTTTAAAATATATCCAATCTATAAATACATATACTCAATATATTGTTACAGCAGTAACAATAAAATAATAATAATCTACATGCCGTTTTAAATCACACACACAGACAGAAATAATAATAATAATAATAATAATTTTAAAAAATATATATATATATTTTAAATAAATACATTAAGTAATAATTCTGAACTATTTAAATTCTGATTAATAATAATAAATAATAATTCTAAATATTGTTGCTATACTACTACTACTATTATTACTAGTATTAATAATAACAATAATAATAATAATAATATTAATAATCCATTTTTCTTTCAGCTTAGTCTCTTTATTAATCTGGGGTCATCACAGCGGAATGAACCGGCAACTTATCCAGCATATGTTTTACGCAGCAGATGCCCTTCCAGCTGCAATCCAGTACTGAGAAACATCCATACACACTCATTCAGACACACATACACTACAGACAATTCAGCTTATTAAATTCACCTATTATATAGCGCATGTCTTTGGACTGTGGGGGAAACCGGAGCACCCAGAGGAAACCCACGCCAAAAGGAGAACATGCGAACCCCACACAGAAATGCAAACAGGCCCAGCCAGGATTCAAACCAGCGACCTTCTTGTTGTAAGGTAACAGTGTTAACCACAGAGCCATCGTGCCACAATAATAATAATAATAATAATAATAATAATATTAATAATAATAATAATAGCAGCAGCTATAATAACAGTGATTCTACATTTAGTGTATATTCGCTTTAGTAAATCTCTTTAATCATGAATGAGCGTGTGTGTGTGTGTGTGTGTGCGTGTGAGGAGCAGATGATCTCAGTGCTGCAGCGCTCAGTGTCTGTGTTTCCAGTAAGACTCAAAGCTCACTGCAGTGTGTAAAGAATCAGCCGAGCTCAGAGACCAACACAGCGGCGGTCCAGCAAAATAAACCCCAAAATAACAACAAATGACGGCAGAATTACAGCCCGAGGGGATTTGTTACGCTGTCGTGCCTCAAACACCTTCCTTTATTCCACATTATGGAATTTGTCATGTTCAGTTGGAGCTGTCATATTGAAAACTGTGTGCGCTAATGTGTGTAATCTGCTTTGCAACACATCAATTATGATGGATATTCCTCTAGCCCAGGGTTTTTCTCTCTCTCTCTAATCACTCCACACTTATTAGAAAGCCTGTTTAGTAAATAATCATCTGCACTGGAGGATGCTTAACAGAAGACAAGTGTGTTTGTATTTATTAGTACTTTCTCTCATGTGTGTGTTTAAATATGTGTGTGTGTTACTGTGTGTATAACACAATTGTATTTTTTGTTTACAATTTTGAGTAACATTTAATCACGTTATATAAGATTAATCGTAATCGTACATCCAAAATAAAAGTACGTTTTGACACAATATATGTGTGTATTATATATAATTATAGTGTACAGTTAAAGTCAGAACTATTTGCCCCCCTGAATTATTAGACCCCCTGTTTATTTTTTTCCCCGTTTTCTGTTAACAGAGAGATTTTTCCGACACATTTCTAATCATAATAGTTTTAATAATTCATTTCTAATAACTGATTTATTTTATCTTTGTCTTGATGACAGTAAATAATATTTGACTAGATATTTTTCAAGACACTTCTAGACAGCTTAAAGTGACATTTAAAGGCTTAACTGGGTTAATTAGGTTAACTAGGCAGGTTAGGGTAATTTGGCAAAGTATTGTATAATGATGGTTTATTCTGTAGACTATTGAAAAAAAATTAGCCTAAAGGGCTAATAATTTTGTCCTTAAAATGGTGTTTAAAAAACTGAAAACTGCATCCATAAGGACTGCATCCGTACATCTCTGCAATGACTTCAATAACTTTAGTAATAATCATCTGGAGTGGCGAAGAAAGCATTCTTGCAGGACTCCCAGAGTTCAAGATTCTTGGAATTCATCTTTAATGCCTCCATCTTACCCCAGACATGCTCAACAATGTTCATATCTGGTGACTGGGCTGGCCAATACCTTGACCTTCTTTGCTTTCAGGAACTTTGATGTGGAGGCTGAAGTATGAAAAAGAGTGCTATCTTGCTGAAGAAATTGCCTATCTCCTGTGGTTTGTAAGGTAATGGGCAGCACAAATGTCTTGATATCTCAGGCTGTTAATGTTGCCATCCACTCTGCAGATCTCTCACACGCCCCCATACTGAATCTAACCCCACACCATGATTTTTTTCTTCACCAAACTTGACTGATTTCTCTAAGAATCTTGGGTCCATGCGGATTCCATTAGGTCTTCTGCAGTATTTGTGATGATTGTGATGCAGTTCAACAGATCATTCATTGGAAAAATGCCACTTTTGCAAATGATCAACTAGAAGTCAAGTTATTATTTGCTGCTTTTACAACTGGGATCAACAACAAGACTTTTGACATGTATTATATATTATATGGATAGTATATTATATACTATCCATTCCACTGCATATTAATTCTTTTGACAAATTATAATACATTTTTTCCATAATTTGTCTTAAAAGTGGGGATTTCTCCATATCAAAATATTTTCATTGATGCTGTTTTAATAATAGCAAATATAATAAATATAAATTAATCATAAATCAAAAAACTTTATATTATAATAAATAACCTCTTCATTAAAGGATGTTCAATGCAGTGTGGGTGTTTATATTGATTAGTTTATTCTGTGTGAGTAAACTATATCTTGAATGTCTAAATCTGAGCTGGTCTTTTTTTAACAGTAACTATTTTTACCAGTGAACTGTGCTGAATAGCTGTAGATGAAAACCTACCCAGAATGCAGCGCTCACCGCCCACCCACCTACAACTGAGCTGAGCTGAGCTGCTTCTGGATTTTCCAGCAAGAGTTTCTCACAATTCAACACTGTTTTTTAATAATCCAGAGCTGTGTGGTTGCTCAGTGCATGAACATCTTTGAAAGTGTGATAAGTTAACATTAAGTGAATAAAGCAGGATAAAATAGTATATACAGTATATTCTTCTCCTTCTTCTTCTTCTTATTATTATTATCATTATCATTATTATTAATATAATAATAATAATAATTATTATTATTATTAATTTTATTACTATTATCATCATCATCATCATCATCATTATTATTATCATTGTTATTATTATTATTATTATTATTATTATTGCTATATATTTATTATTATTATAATAATAATTATTATCATTATCATCATCATCATAATAATAATAATTATAATAATAATTATAATAATTATTATTATTAAGATATTTTTCAAATATTTCCCAAGTGATGTTTTATAAAAATAAATAAAAAAAATAAAACGTTGGAGAAAAAAAAATAAAACGCTGAATACTGGAATCTTGCAACAAAACAGTTAAACTATTATGTACTGTCTGAATCCTTATGTAAAATGTGTTTAAAAAACCTAAACACTGTTAAACATCACTTGGGAAATATGTATTTATGTATATTTAATAAATTAGATACATATAATCTTAAGTTGTGTAAAACGATACATTTTTAGTAAGATAAATAAATTAAAAATAATAAAGCCACAATATATTAGTGTATTTTTCTGGCATGCTACTCTAAAACCAATTCAAATATCTCACAAAAAAGAAAATATAAATAGAAAAAAGATTGTGTGAGGAGAGAGAGAGAGGGGGAGAGAGAGCAAGAGCGAATAAAAAAATGTAGAAAATCTAAAATGTTGGATGTTAAATGTACAGTTTATTCTGATCTATTGATTTGTATGAATAATATGATATGTTGCTTAATAATATAATATATTGAATATTAATGTGATATATTGAATAATATGATGTATTGTTAAAATTGTATTTAATTATTATATATAAATAATACCTCTTTTTTTAACTACTATTTACTGTGTGTACTGTTTTTTTATTATATATGTATGTTACTTTTTATGTAAACTTTATAACTGCTTTGGCAATACATTTGTAATGCCAAAAAGCAATCATTGAATTGAATTGAAAGAGAGAGAGAGAGAGAGAGAGAGAGAGAGAGAGAGAGAGAGAGAGAGAGAGAGAGAGAGAGAGAGAGAGAGAGAGAGAGAGAGTCATAACTCCTTTATGACTTAGAGGTGATAACAGTGAGCTTATATAAACAACACGTCCTCTTTCACAACACAACAAGCACCTGTGTGTTCAATGACACACCTGACACTGACACTGACAAATAAACACTCTTCAGCTTTACCTTTTGTCTGGTCCACTTCAGCCCGAGCCAACATGAAGACTGTACATGAAGTCCAGGAGAGGCAAACACAGTTGATGTCTAGAAAAGGACACACATGAGACAAAAACTGTTAGAATCAGAATTAGAATAATAATTAGTCAGAATTATTAGCCCTCCAGAATTATTACCACCCCTTGTTTTTTTTCAACACATTTCTCAACATAATAGCTTTAATAACTCATTTCCAATATTTTATCTTTGCCATGATGTCAGTGATGACAGTACATAATATTTGACTAGATATTTTTCAAGATGCTAGTATTCAGCTTCAAGTGACATTTAAAGGCTTAAATAGGTTAATTAGGCAAGCTAGGGTAATTAGGCAAGTCATGATGGTTTGTTCTGTAGACAATTCATTCAACAAATATTGCTTAAGCGGACTAATAATCTTGACCTAATAAGGAAACATCTTTTATTCTAACCAAAATAAAACAAATAAGACTTTCTCCAGAAAAAAAAAATATCAGAAATACTGTGGAAATTTCTCTGCTCTTAAAGTGACTAAATACTATATATTACACGTTTATGTGTGAGGGGTCTGGATGCAGACCTGATGCAGTGTAATCGGATCTGCATTTCAGATTGCTTTTTAACGCGCTCACCTAAGAACACCCCTAACTTCACCTGTCACAGTGACATCACTCACTCCATTAAATGCATTGTGTCTGATATTGCATCGCTGAGTGATGCAATCTCAACTTGCAGCATTAAGGCTGCATCCAGACACTATTGAATAATTTGGCCTTTAACTGTATATGTAAACAACGTCAACTGTAAAACAATAAACAAAACTAAAATTTTTGATCATATTTTCTCAAATATTTGTAGATGCTTGAAAGAAATTGAGTCGCCGGTTTCTATTTTAATTAAAAAGATGATGTAACGTAATAAATTAAACGGAAGCATTAGGGTGCAGCAACCGGTCACCATTTATTTTAGGTTCCCTTAATCTTTGTGTCTTCACTAAATGCTTCCTTTTAAACAGTCCTGCTGTGTGACGAACGCAGTTTTAAAAAGAACAAACATCCTATTAAAACGAGGTCAAAAAGTGGCATGAATATTAATCATAAAGCAATCTGCATAATGCCATTTAAAATGGTTTGAAGGAAATTAAGGTGGAGTGAAATCATTATATATGCATAATACTTCATATAATCATAATAATAATAGGCAGCACGATGGCTCAATGGTTAGCATTGTCACCTCAGATCAAGAAGGTCGCTGGTTTGAGTCCCCGCTAGACCAGTTGGCATTTCTGTGTGGAGTTTGCATGTTCTCCCCATGTTGGTGTGGCGTTTCCTCCGGGTGCTCCGGTTTCCCCTACAGTCCAAAGACATGCGTTATAGATGAACTTTATGAACTAAATTGGCCGTAGTGTATGAATCTGTGTGTGTGAATGAGTGTGTATGGGTGTTTCCCAGTACTAGGTTGCAGTCGGAAGTGCATCCACAGCGTAAAACAAATGCTGGAATAGTTGGCGGTTTATTCCAGTGTGGCGAACTCTGAAATAGAGACTAAGCCGAGGGAAAATTAATGAATACTACTACTACTACTACTACTACTACTACTACTACTACTGCTACTGATTTACTACTATTACTACTGATAGTACTACTTCTACTACTACTACTACTACTACTACTACTGCTACTGCTACTGATTTACTACTATTACTACTGATAGTACTACTTCTACTACTACTACTACTACTACTACTACTGATACTAATACTTCTACTTCTACTACTGATACTACTACTAAAATTGATAAGAGATTAATAATAATACAATAAGCATAATGCTTCTTAAAAAGAAGTCTATTGAAATGCCTAGTTTTTATAAATCTACCGTAGTACATCCTTCAGTACTGTGGTGTTACTATCTATGTGGTGTTACATTTTTAAGAGATTTGATGTATGATAAGAAAACATTACGAGCACAGTATAAATGAGGCTGTGGATCTCGACTCTGTAACCTGGATCAATCATGGCAGTGTAAAAGACTAAATGATGGAGATCTGAACTCCAGAGCAGAAACTCTAGAGCTGATCCCAGTCAGATAGGAGAGTTAATAAAAATCAAGAATGGCTGTGGTGAATAAAGCAGTACAAGCAGATTGGCACGTCTTCATTTCTTTCTGATCTGCAACTCGAGGAGAAGCATTCCAAGCTGATTTAATGTGCAGCTATAATAACCATTCCAGCACCGAAAACATACCTAAAAATCCGCGAATGACACTGCATTACTTCATAAAATATCAGACCTCAGAATTATTTATTTGAAACCCAAAACTATAAAATCAAACTCAATTTCCCCTTTTTGAATGAAAAATTGCTGTAAATATTAGATTTATTTATTTAGTTTTATCATAATAACCTCCCCCTCCTTTAATAACACATCTTCAATTATGAAGTGCTAACTGGTGTGAGGGTGGGATAACCTGTCAATCAAATTAAATCAACCAATAGCAAACCACAAGTCCATTTCAGTCTATTCCTAATAGAGTATAACAGTCGGAATAAGTTAAGTAAAGACCAGCAGGGGGTGCTCAACCTGCAGCCTATGTGGGTCCTAACACCCCAGTATAGTGAAGGAGACTCTATACAGTCAGTGAGCGTAGTCTTTCAGGTAAGACGTTAAACCATGGCCTCACTGTGGTCATTAAAAAAAAAAAGGCACTTCTCGTAAAGAACCTTTCAGTCCATCCCCAATAGAGTATAACAGTCAGATTAAGTTAAGCAAGCTAACCGGCAGCTAACTCTGCAACACTCACATGGTTACCCACTGAAGCTAAGCAGGGCTGCGCCCAGTTAGTACCTGGATGGGAGGCCACACGGGAAAACTTGGTTGCTGCTGGAAGCGGTGTTAGTGAGACCAGTAGGGGGCACTCAACCTGCAGCCTATGTGGATCCTAACACCCCAGTATAGTGAAGGAGACTCTATGCTGTCAGTAAAGGTCGTCTTTCGAATAAGACGTTAAACAAATGGCATTTCTCGTAAAGAACACCATGTAACCCCTGGTCTAATTTGCCTCATGACCTCCTAACCACATTCATATCATAACTGGCTTCATCACTCTCTCTGGTGGTGGATGAGGAGATTCCCCCCAATGTGTAAAGCACTTTGAGTGTCCATAAAGCGCTATATAAATGTAAGGAATTATTATTATTATTATTCTTATAAGTTTCTTCTTAGGAAACTGATTTTTGGCAACCCTTAAACGTAAGCCTGTTGTGAGGTTGTTAGATGTATATGCTTTTGTTGAACCCCCTATTGTTTACATTAATTCACATGTTGGTGTTTAATAGCAAAATTTGTACAATCAGTTGCAGTGATAGTCTTCAGTGCAGTAAAATATATATATATATAATAACCACACCCACTCCCATGAAACAGTCTTAGTGACGTAATCAGTTTCAATAAACTTTAAATATAGCGTAAAGTAAAGATGAATAGTTTTATATGTAATTTTTTACTTGATTGTGCTGTTTGCAATGCTTCATGGGATTGTAGTTCATTACTTAATTAAAGCTCTTAAGTACACAGTCTTGTACCTTTGATTTTTATATACACCGTTGCTTTAGATTAAGCTTTGTAATGTTGTGTAATTGGGTTGGTCTATGAATTAATGCTTTAATAAAGACTTAAAAAAACATATCTATGGGAAAAGTGTGTGGGAAGGTACTAGCACTGCTAAAAAAAGTGGGAATGCACTCAAAACCTCTATACAAAAAAGTCAGGACTTATTTCTTTCTTTTTCAGAAAGCTGCTCCATTTGAAAATGTGTTACGAAACAATCATAAATCCTAATTCAGGCCAATTTAAAAAATAAATCTGTATGATTTCCTTTGGATTTCTCAGTCATTAAATAAAAACAACCACAAACAGGATGTCTAAAAGCACAGATGTTTCCTAAAGAACACCTTTTCACCTGCTAGTCAATGAAGATCAACCAAACTGTGGTGAAAACCTGGTGCTGCAGTTCCTCTTCAGGCCTCCAGGTGCTCTTGAGTAGATGCAACACACCTGTGGATCAGCGATAGGGAAATATAAACTACACTGCGTCTCTAGACAGATACATGCTAGTTTAATTCACAGCATATGAAGCACACTGAAAACAGCTAATTCAAGAAGTCAGCCATTGACCTGTTCATAAACGTTTCTTAACAGTATTAAAAAATCTTGCGGTTCGCCACAGACGTCATACCTCAAACAGCTTTAGACAACATAAACCCAGCACGTTTTAAACTTTTCTTGATCTAATGTTTTGAAACCCAAGCTCTCAGACCAAACGGTTTAAACAGAAAAGTGTTTTACCTCAAATCAAGCAATACGTTCCTTGTCCTGCAACAATTCGCTAAACTAAATAACATGTGGCCCGCGAGCCATAAGTCAGTCTGGTTGGTCTTCAAGACAAACAGAAAGTTATTTTCGCACGTTTCTTATCTCCTGTCCGCATTTCGTTAAAATAACACGCAAATCAGGTGGCTTCGCTCAGTGAACGGATCGTAGGTTAAGAAAGATGTTACGCTGCTGTCAGAACGGCTCTCATCTTGTTTTACCAGGTGGAGCTGCAACAGTCACTTGTGTTTTGATATAAACCAACTGTGAGGACTGATACCAGTTTAGTCTGAGGAAAGCAGCCAGAGCAAACAAATACAGCCCCGCTAACACTGCCGCATCTGACAACCATTAAACATGTATCAATGAGAGAGAAAGAAAGAGAGAGAAAAAGAGAGAGAGAGAGAGAGAGAGAGAGAGAGAGAGAGAGAGAGAGAGAGAGAGAGAAAGAGAGGGATTGAACCTTTAAATTGGCCAGTTCTGGTTTCACAGCCAGTAAATAAACAGAGATTAAGGCATCATCCTTCATTAGTGATGAAAGGCCCCTGGATTGCGACTAGCAAGATGCACACCTGTATTAAGGGGACACTTTTTTGTATTCACTCAGCTACACTACATCTGATCTCATTATCAGTTTCATTAATATACACACGCTGTAGAAATTATATGACCGTAAAATGACTATAAAAAAATTACCTTTACTTCATTTGATAAAGTTAATCAGGTGCAAACTACTGTTTTTAAGTTATGCAAAACTTAACGTTATATTTTAAGTCGAGTTAGGATGACTAGAAAAGTTCATTTGATTCAATCAAAAAAATTGAAGGCAGCTAGATTTTGTACAATGCAAAATTAACACAACAGTACACCTCTTAGAGTTATTTAAGCCCAAATTGTGCATTATATTGTGCTACAGTGTGTTTAACAGTGACACAAATCTGCCAATCAACACCCTTTGTGACCGTCAACCTATCATTGAATGCAAAAGAAAAAGAACACAACAACTGCAAGTCAATAGCACGACCACTTTCTGAATACATTAGACCAGACGAGCGTGTTAGGACGCCTTCACCGAAAACATGCCCTGGATTTTTTATTTCCTCTCAGTTCAGCGCAGTTCTTTGGTGATGAGAAATTTGCTGCGTTAAGCGATTCCAGAGTGCCAGTGCAACTGAAGCTCTCTCGGGACCGCTAAATTGTTACAAAGCAAGGAAATGCTTTTGCGTTGATGGCTGAAAAGTGAAAGGCGCTTGTATCGGTAACAAGGCCCTGAGAGCGGCTGTTCTTCAACATCAACACAAAAGCAAGAGAGAGCAGAAAAGAGCGAGACAGACACGGAGGCGAGAAAAGGTGGCTCGGCGCTTGTTTCAATTGGCACACCTGCTTTGAGAAACTTGGCTCAAACGGAGAGGTCTAAAAGTTAATTACACCCTCGGTATGGCCAAGAGAAATGTTGCTAACTGACGTAACCTGATAATAATTTCAATATTGCTGACAGTTATAAACTCATCAAGTTGCAGCCTAGGGCTT
Source organism: Danio rerio (assembly GCF_052040795.2). Classification (NCBI taxonomy): domain Eukaryota; kingdom Metazoa; phylum Chordata; class Actinopteri; order Cypriniformes; family Danionidae; genus Danio; species Danio rerio. Next base: position 6,514,782 of record NC_141024.2, read on the forward strand.
GCGCAACGTGCACAAAGAACGCCAGTGTCTTTCAAATGCAGTCCCACGACTGATTCACTGTCAAAATTAGCACCTTAAACGATACGATGAATTATTTCCTGGTCAACAAAGAGCATTCACTTTGCTGCCATCTTAGTGTTTATGCTGCAAAATGTGCTTAAACTTCACACGCAATCGCACTTAGCACCAATTTTGTTTCCATGGTGCACAGAAACACCAAGCACAAACACACACAAGGGAAGGCGTGAAGTCTGTCGTGTAGATTAAATGACACAATATAATTTGTGTAATCATTCTCACTGTAACTTGTCAACTGCTGGCAGCAAATGTGTTGCATGTGATCTTACATGTTTACTGCAATTTGCATGTATATTCAAAACTGACAAAAAGAGGCACTCCATGACTGGGTATGTTTAAACCGGTGGTTTACTTCACATCTCATGAAATCTTTTAACACCAAAATGAAATAAATTGACACTTTAGTTTAAGTAGTAATTGTCACTATTAACTACTGGTTTATTACCCATCAATGATTGAGAAAAGATTGTTTATTTGTACTTATAAAGTACATTTTCTGTCTGACTGTCATGATCACCATTGATCTAGCCTGTGCAGATTGCTGGAGAACTATACATATGCCAATTTAATGAACTACAACTCCTACCATGCACCTCAGACACACCAGTTCCTGATTCCCCTGATTACACACACACAGCTGGAAGCTAATGATGGACTAATCAGATGGACCATATAAACAGCACACAAACACACACAGACCTGAGTCTTGTTTCTCCTACGAACATTACTAAGCATTTTCTCCGTTTATCCTGCCGTGTTTTTGATCCTTGTGTTGTTTACCGTTTGGATCGTTTTGCCGCCTGTCCTGAACATTAGCCTGGAAGTCATAATTATTTGTTTGTTAATAGTGAGAATTGAGAATTGTCAATGAAGTAAAGTTAAAGTGCTTCATTTTCAATAAATAAATGAATATAAGTAGCACAGATGCAAAAACATATCAAATTCTCATTTTAATAAAAATAAAATTACATCTACAACCAGCGCTGTTGTGTCAATTGCAATGTTTGCTATACTACCTTTCATTTATGATTGGTTACATAAAAACCTATATAAAAAATATTGATAAAATATTACAGACACATTTATTCTATTCAATAAGACCACAACGTAGAGGGAAACAGGGAAAAGAGCAGAACAGCTTTTTTTCCTCTCCTCCTCTACATTTTTTTTTGCGTGGGTGTCCGACTCAGGAGAGTTCATGGTCTCTCCACAGAACAAAGGCCTTCAATCACGCAACACAACACTACCCACAGCATCCTGCTTTCTAATTAATATTAATCACCTTCAGCACCTCAAAAACATCACAATAAAAATTTACATTTATTTGACCTAGTGATACACTGCAAAAATAAATAAATAACTAGCTAAAAAACAATAAGAAATAAGCAAATAAATACAATATATATTACATAAAACCACAGACAGTAAACTAATATTAATAAATAAAACCTGTATAAACCAATTTTTTAATAAATAAATAAATAAAATATGCATTCATGCAAACAAATAACAAAACATACTACAATAGATATTACATAAAGGCACTAACAATAAACTAATATTGATAAGTAAAAACCTATATAATTCTACTGTTTTAAACAAACAAACAAACAAACAAACAAACAAACAAACAAATATATAATGCATTCATGCAAAGAAATAACGAAATATACCACAATATATTACATAAAACACAGACAATAAACTAATAATATAAAAAAACTATATAATTGTACTGTTTTAAATAAATAAATAAATAAATAAATAAATAAATAAATAAATAAATAGATAATTCAGAGTTCTTACACCTTTTTCAACTTCAAATTCCAGCCCTATTCAAGCACTTTCAAGGTGCAATTTATGCTTTTCCGGCACCTAACAACCACGCATGGTAAATTACGTTTATATATGCTGTATGTACTTTTTCAAATTTAATCCGATTGTGCTATTTAAAAAAACAACAACAATATGACATTACAATTTAAATACTTTGGATCATACATTTATTGGGATATTTCAACCAAAAATGGTAAAAAAAAAAGAAAAGTTATTAGATGAAATATCTGAAGTTTAGTCTCTTTCTACCTAAAGTTGATGTCTCAAAAATGAGATTACAATCAGATGTTGTTTGGGTGTAGTAGCAAGTTAACATGTCCGTTTCAAACCATTCCAGAGCACTTCGTTTGGTGTTTTAGGTGCAAATATGCATTCTGTGTGAATATCTGCTACAGATGCGCATGCTGGGAACATTTTGCAGTGAAAACTGGCAAAACAACAATTTTATGCGATTGCAAAAATGTTCTCAAAATATTTTGAGCTCGCAATGATAATATTTCGGGTGCATATGCAACCAAAACAGTCGCAATTTTGAGCCCAACAATTTCAAATTCAAGCAGGTTCAAGCACCTTGTCTAAAATCCAAGCACTTTCCTAACCTTGAAAACTCTGATTAAAAATCAAGCATTTTCCAGGATTTCCAGCACCCATACGAACCCTGAATAAATGAATAAATGACGTAAACAAAAAAGCATACAAACCAAAATGTTGTTGCAAAATTATACATGCATATATACATGAATCATCAAGCATATATAACTGCAGAATGAATTGATTTGCCAATAACAATCAAGTATTCCAGAGTGCTGTATAATAATTACACACATAACTTCAGTCCTGGCACACACATTAATGCGCAATTTAACAAGGGACACAGACAGCCCTCCACAACTCTGAAAAGTGTTACACATGAGATATATATATATTTATTTTTTTATCTGAGCTACAACTTTTCAGATTGCATTGCATCATTTCTGAGCCGCAGGACACAGCTTGCATGGAAAAACAAGCGAAAAACTGTCACAGCCAATCAGAAACCAGATACTGTCACAGCCAACCAAGCATACTTGCAAAATCAAACACAGCATCTAAACGGCTTAAGAGGAAAAAACAAAGACCGAAACTCTGCGACCATGTCAGTCAAACCCTCATTACACCAAAGCCATCATGCTCCAATGCTGACCCTAACACTGAATCTGTACACACATACCATTAGTCATAGACCGACAGCGAGTGTGTGTGTGTGTCTGTGTGTGAGTGTGTGCATGTATGTGTCTGGCATTCATCACACTGTGGGAATCAAATGTCCCAACAAGTATAGCGATGCCAGTCATTTTTGCCTTGTAGGGACATTATTTTAAAGAAAATGTCTCATAAATAACACAGAATGAAGTATTTAGAAATTGCGAAGATATAAAATGCAAATTGTTTCCGGTGTAAGGTTGGGAAAAGAGGACAGAATACACAGTACAGTTTGTTTAGTATAGCTGTGTACAGTACAGATCTCACAACTCGACCCGCAATTAGAAGTGTACAAAGTCTGTTTTAGCTCTACTGTTAAAGATCTGGGTGTTATATTAGACAGTAACTTAAAACCATATTCTTTCACCTGAGAAATATCGCTAAGTTATGAAGTATGCTCTCTATCTCAGATGCAGAAATGCTAATTCAGGCTTTTATGACTTCTAGGCTGGATTACTGTAATGCTATGTTCACTGGTTGCTCAGTATTCTCTATTAATAAACTAAATTTAGTGCAAATTCCAGCAGCCAGAGTTTTTATCAGGTCTAAGGAATTTGACCATATCACAGCAACTTTATCCTCCTACACTGGCTGCCTGTTAAGTTTCGTATTGATTTAAAAACATTGCTGCTGTAATTTCCCTCAAGCATACGCAAATTCAATTGGTTTCTGTGATGCTGGTTTATTAGTTGGCTTCTCCCACAAATCCACCATGAAAACTAAACAGTAACAACAAAACAAATGTACTTAATACAAATCAAAACATATGTAAACAAACAAACAAACAAACAAAATCTAGAAACTTCAAACACAACATACAAATATAAAGCAAAATACCTCATTGGCTGCATGAAAGAAATTGTCCTGAATGCTGCTTAAATCACTTGTTGAAGTCCTTTGCAGTCAATACATCCATTGACAAGCACATGCAAACAATTCATGTTTGCCAATCGCTTACTAACAGGAAGTGATAACCTCATGGGCAGTCAGCCATTTCATACAACTGCAGAGATTTCAAAATGAAAGTCCCAAACCAAATAAATTCACATATAATTCATGTAGCTTATGTTCTTAACAACAAAAAATTATCTTACAAAACATAAACAACTTATATACTTAATTTACCAAGTAACAGCAAACAGTTACAGCTGCTTACCTAAAAAGCTTTAAATAATCCAGATTCTGCTTATCTAACCAACCTTCTGTCTCGCTACAATCCAACCCGCTTTTTGAGATGAACTGAATTGTATAGTACAAAAATCAAAATGCCTATGGAAAGTCCCCATAAAACATAAAAACATGTGTGTGTCCTTACAAATGTACTCGCAAAAATATCAATATCAGTTCATTTTGACCTTGTGGGCCAAAATAAACTTTTTTCCACAAAAAAATGGCTTATAAATCAGAAAAATGCAGATTTTTTCCTGTTGAGGGTTGGGTTTAGGAGTAAAGTTGGGGAAAGAAGACAGAATATACATGTATAATATAAACATCATTACGCCTATGGGAAGTCCCCAATAAAACATGAAAACTCATTGTGTGTTTATTCCTTGCAATCAATTTTGACCTTGTAGATACATTTTTGGTCCTCATGAAGAAAAATGGCTTATAATAACATAAAGTGGTTTTAAACTGTGAAAATGCTGATTGTTTAGGGTTGGGTTTAGGAGTAAAGTTGGGGAAAGAAGACAGAATATGTATAATATAAATATCATTAAGCCTATGGAAAGTCCCCATAAAACGTAAAATATACATGTGTATATTCCTTGTAATCATTACATTGAGGGGATCAAATATCCCTATAGTATGACAATATCAGTTAACGTTGACCTTGTGGGGACATTTTTTGGTCCCCATAAGGGAAAAATGGGTCAAATCACACAAAATGAAGTGTTTGTAAAATGTAAAAATACAGATTGCTTCCTATTATGGTTGGGTTTAGGAGTGTGGTTGAGGAAAAAGGACAGAATATACAGTCTGTATAGTATAAAAATCATTATGCCTTTGGGGAAGTCCCCATAAAACAGGAGTACACAATGTGTATGTTTCTTGCATTCTTTACATTGTGGGGACCAAATGTAAGAGTAACAATATCAGCACATTTTGACCTTGTTGGGACAATTTTATTGGTTTTCATGAGGGAAAATGGCATTCTTTACATTGTGGGGACCAAATAGTACTACTAGAATAACAATATCAGTCAATTTTGACGTTGTGGGGACATTTTATTGGTCCCCATGAGGAAAAACGGCTCACAAAATAATAAGTGTTTTTGAAATGTAAAAATACAGATTGTTTCCTGTGATGGTTGAGTTTAGGAGTATGGTTGGGAAAAGAGGCCAGAATATACAGTCTGTGTAGTATACAAATCCCTGCCAATGGGGAAGTCCCCATAAAACATGAATACACAATGTGTGTGTGTGTGTGTGTGTGTGTGTGTGTGTGTGTTTATGTGTTTCTTGCATTCTTTACATTGTGGGGACCAAACGTACCTACACGAATAGCAATAACAGTCAATCCTGATCTTGTGGGGACATTTTCCCCCATGAGTTTTAACGACTCATGAATCACATACAACTTATGGTTTCTAAAATGTAAAATTGCAGATTGTTTCCTGCTGAGGGCTGGGAGTAAAGTTGGGGAAAGAGGACAGAATATACAGTATGTATAATATAAACATCATTACGCCTATGGGATGTCCTCATAAAACATCAAAACTCAATGTGTGTATGTTTCTTGCATTCTTTACATTGTGGGAACCAAATATCACTACGTGAATAACAATATCAGTCAGTTTTGATCTTGTGGTGAAATTTTTTTGGACCTCATGAGGAAAAACGGCTCGTAAATGATACAAAATAAAGTGTTTTTAAAATGTGACTTAGGGTAATAGAATATAGCGTAATAGAATATACAGTTTTTTTACAGTATAAAAGTGATTACATCTATGAAAAGTTCCCACAAAGATAGATGTACAAGTGTGTGTGAGTATATTTTTGTGTATGCATGTGTGTGGATTTCTTTAGGACAGCTGAAGGTCACTCAGACGTTCAGGCAATCACCCTAATGAAAACAAACGAGGGAGAGTCTGCTCGCTTTCTGCGTAATCAAACACACGAGCCGTGGACAGAAAGAGAGCAAGAGATAAAGAGAGAGAGAGAGAGAGAGGGGGATCTAAAGGGTCTGTACCTTAGCATTGTTCTGTAATTTACTGTTTCCAGTTTAGGTCCGCTTCAGGGGAGATTTAAAGGCAAGCGGAAACAAAAAGAGCTCCGGCACAAACACAGAGGACGGAGACTTTACAGGCAATCCTGAGTTACGACTTCATCTTTAAAGTAAGAGAGAATGATGAGCAAACACTCATGGACAAGTGGAGCTTTCGGCTGGTAAAGATGTTGTGGTGATAAAACATTGTAAACTTCAAATCCGAGCTAAGCTTTGTTTGTTAGTATTGGTTTTAAATCTATGGGCTTGAAAATGTAATTGCTGGCTATATTGCTCTTTAGCAAATTCTGGCATATCAAATTGACAACTTTTCTGTCCTGTAAAATGAAAGGAAAATGTTGATGACTGATCCTGCACTACACAGGTTTTTGTCCAATAAAAACACAGAGTGAGTCTGCAGCCAAACAAGTCAAGTAACTGCTGTTAAAGTACTTGACTATATAAAAGTATTTTAGTATGACATAAACATTCAGGAAAATTGTTTAAAAAATATATAAATAAATAAAAAATAAAAAAAACATGATGAATAAATATAAAGAATAATAAAGATAAACGTTTGATCACTGAGGTTCTGTCTAAATGTCTATTAATAAGCAAACTAATATGCTCAGTTGGTGCTCAATAAACATTTATATATACTACTAATATATATATATATATATATATATATATATATATATATATATATATATATATATATATATATATACATACATACATATTATATATATATAAATAATAATCAGGCAAATGGTTTAAAAAATTGGATATTATGATGTGACTTTATTCTAAAATACCAACAATAAAAATACAAGTGACAATAAAACTAAATCACAAAGCCAAATGTACACTATAAAAAAGATTAGTCCACTAATGAGTAAACCTGCTGACTTAGAGTGATTAGTAAATGCATAATAATAAAGATTAAATTAAGCCAACTTAACATTTCTATGTTACAAGTTTACTTTGAATTTAAGTGAAGTCAACTTGTTGATTTTCAGCCAACAAACTTTTTTTGAAGTAGCTAAAAGCTTTTTTACAATGTACTGTATATAGATTATGAGTTGATTTTCAGTTCGTGTCAATGAAAATTGTCCAAACAGGATGTGAATCCCATAATTTTAGGAGTTACTTCTGTTAAACTGTCAATAATCAGATTTATTTTTTAAATGTAATATTATGAGGTTACTTTATTCTAAAATAATAATACTAGTGACAGTAAAATGAAACATAAAGCCAAACGTACATTATAAAAAGAGATTAGTCAGTGAGTAAACCTGTTGTCTTAAAATGATCAAGTAAATGAATATATGCCTAATTATGAAAATAAAGTCAAGTCAACTAAACATTTCCAAGTTACAAAAGGTAAATTTGTAATTAAGCCAAGTCAACTAGTCACTTTAAGTCAACAACCCTTTTTTTAAAGTAACTAATCCCTTTTTTTACAATGTACATAGATTATTAGTTGATTTTCAGTTTGTGTAAATTAAAGTTGCCCAAACAGAATGTACATCCCATAATTATAGAAGTTACTTCTGTTAAACTGTAAATAATCAGGCAAATGGTTTAAAAAATTGGATATTATGATGTGACTTTATTCTAAAATACCAACAATAAAAATACAAGTGACGATAAAACTGAACCACAAAGCCAAATGTACACTATAAAAAAGATTAGTCCACTAATGAGTAAACCTGCTGACTTAGATGATAAGTAAATGCATAATAATAAAGATTAAATCAAGCCAACTTAACATTTCAGTTACAACAAGTTTACTTTGAATTTAAGTGAAGTCAACTTGTTGATTTTCAGGTAACAAACTTTTTTTTTTAAAGTAATTAAAAGATTTTTTTTACAGTGCATCTCTCTCCTTCACTACAGTATGCACTGTTTATGGATTATTAGTTGCACAGCCTGATTATTTAAAATCATTAAATTCAGTTCTTGTGAATAAAAGCTGCCCAAAAAGGAAGTGCAACCCCTAATTCAAAATAATAATAATAATAATAATAATAATAATAATAATAATAATAAAAAAACAATTCCTATACATACATACACATTTCAAAAATCTATAAACTGCTTTAATCTGGTCTACGCTGTGGATTTCATCAGCCACGAAGACACGAGACGCGAGCAGACAAAATTTGTCTCTTCATTAGCATGGCGGCTAATTAATGAGCAGTTGTAAATCAGTCTGAAACATGAAGGCAGCAGCTGGGCTTGAAATATCCCTCGCTTGAGAGATACGCGAGAGAGAGAGAAGCAACTGGTGAGTGTGAGATCATTGAGACATTAGCACTGATCAATAAGCAGAAGCCTACTATTGCATATAAACCATCCCAGCGGATGCAGCGCCTCAGGCAGGGAAAGAGGAGGAAACATGGGCTTTATATGGAGCCTCACATTCGTTCAATCACAAAACGCTCGCCATTCCTCCAGACTGAGCAGCAGGTGTGCGATCATTTCTGACGCAGCTCCAGACGTCTCAATAAATGCATTATTGTGTTGTCAGACTATATGAAACTGTCGTCCTGCATTATTGATGGAGGGTAAGTTGCTGTAAACGGCCGCAAAGTCAATGTAAAGCTGCTGCTGCTTTTTCAGTTCAGCTGATACACAGAAAAGAGGGTGTTTACGCCTCTTATGAAGCTTTGTGTGACAAACCATTTTGTTTTTTTTGTTGACACTCAGTGTACTTGTTTACTGTCCATTGATGCTACTGTATTTTAAAGGGATAGTTCACTCAACATTTACATTTATCATTTACCTTCACTTGTATAAAACCTATTTGAGTTTCTTACCTCTGTTGAACATAAAAGAAGATATTTTGAGGAATTCTAAAGATTGCAGGCACCCACTGAAATCCATCATATTTTCTTCCTACTATTGAAGTCAATGGGTGCCAGCTAGCATTTTTCAAAATATCTTCTTTTGTGTTCAACTGAAGAAGGAAACTCATAATCGTGGGCATTATACCTTTAAATTAAATCATCTGTAACTTGATATTTATTTTTTTTTGACTAGGGAGTTTATTTATGCATCATGGGAGCCTGATGACAATTTTTAAGACGTTGAAAAGTTAACTGTTCAGTTCAATAGTGACTTTCATTAATATTGTTTCAGTTTAAAGTTATATTGTCATGTATCGTAAATTACTGTACATGACCTAAACTGTAAAAAAGAAGAAAAAAAAAAAGAAAATCCGAAAATTTACGGTTTATTAAACGTACCAAAAGTAAAATAACGGCCGTTAAATTACAGACATTAACCATAAAAACACGGATATTAAATTACAGATATTTACCAGAAAATTAAATGTAAGAAAATGTTTGTAATTTAATATCTGTTATTTTACGGTATATTTCTGTAATTTAACAGCCATTACTTTACGTTTTTTTTACTGCACCCCAGCTGTATATATCTATCTTTACAGTGTAGATATTGAGTTTCCAGAAACTTTTCAGTTGATCTATGGGTTTGTTTCTTAAGACTGTATTTCCTGTTGAAACAGGAAGCTGATAAATACAATTGTAATGACAATGAAAAAATATGATAATATACTGCATCTAAATTCAATCAATCTTGGTTTACTATACAATAGAACAAAATAGCACAAGGATAAACAGAGAAAAACTTCTAAAATGTACATTATCACTCAAAGTGCCAACACTCAAATTTTTCCCGGGAGTCTCCCGTATTTGAAACCCATCTCCTGTCATCCTCCAGTTGTGTTATTTCTCCTGGAAAACTCCTGCAGTTTCACCTCCCCCTCAGATTTTGGTACATTCTGTAACACCCCTGGATTGCCAACTTTGGTATAGTATCAGATCCCAGCAGCCGCCAGAAACTCTCTACATAGTAGAGTTACTAACAACATAGTACAGTTTCTAAACCAGTTCTCAACAGTGTTATTCAGACACCTCATCATGTACAGAGACATCCTAAATGAAAACCTGTGCTGCAGACTGAGGCAGCGCACCGCCAAAATCTCAATGGAGTGGCTTCACAACAACTCAGTGACTGTCCTTGAGTGTCCCAGCCAGAGCCCAGACCTAAATCCTATTGAACATCTCTGGAGACATCTGATAAAGGCTGTACAGCGTTGCTTCCTATCCAATCTGATAGAGCTTGAGAGGTGCTGCAATGAGGAATGGGCAAAAATTCCCAAAGACAGCTCTGCCAAGCTTGTGGCATCATATTCAGAAAGACTTGAGGCGGTAATTGCTGCCAAAGGTGCATCAACAAAGTATTGAGCAAAGGCTGTGAATACTGATGTACATGTGATTTTTCAGGTTTATGATTTTGCAACAATTTCAAAAATCTTTTTTCACATTGTCATTATGGAGTATTGTGTGTAGAATTAAGAGGACATAAATCAATTTAGTCCATTTTGGAATAAGGCTGTAACATGAAAAAATGTGGAAAAAAGTGAAGCTCTATGAATACTTTCCAGATGCACTGTATGCATTTATCAGAGTATATATTTGTTGTTTGTTTTGCTCTGTTTATCCATTTTTAAATATTTTACCTGATATTGATGTTGTTTCTTAACACTTATTTGGTTGTGAGGTGCTTGTATGTCGGTAAAAGTGCTACACAGAAAAAAAATGTATTATTATTATAAAACATTTTTCTCTTTAAATGCACAGCAGACCTGTCCACTACTATACACCGAGCTTCAAAACTACCAGATATCTACTGCATCATTTAGTCATGCATTGACAGATGGTCTTCAAGGAAGGGAAACTACATTCAGAGGTGTTGTTTTGTTGGACTCTGAGGCCTGTGAGTCAGCAGCGGTGGTTTGTTGGTAGGAAAGCTGCACTCTAAGCGAGAGATAGAGAGAGATATTTCATCTTGACTGTGTCAGACAGTAACAAGCCGGCGCTCCAGGATGCAGTAAACAGCTGGCAGGGCTCCAGCGGGGGGTCTGACACTCATCTCCCTCCATCACTGCCTCCAACGGCCCCTCTAATGGACCCTTCAAACGGACGCCACCACATCCATATTTTATTTGTATGTGTGTGTGTGTGTCTGCGCTGTAGCCTGTGGTTTTGCCTGTTGTTGACACCGACTGCTTTAGTAGCATGATTTCTTGAGTGCAGAAGAAGAGGGCTGGCTACTAAGCAGACCAGTGGCACACTGACACCATGAGCGCTAAACCATATATAAATTTGATTTGCTTTTTATGTTATAATATCAGAGAAAACAATGATACTGTAGGAAATATCAAAAAATTGGACCTCATCACATGGTTAAAGACTAACTAAATGGATTTACTAAATGTATTTTAAGGGAAAGTGCTTGCAAACAATTGACATGGGCTGAATTTAAACAAACAAATAAGATTAAACATTTCTAAATTTAATTTGTACGGCCCATATAAATTGGTTGCAATCACTTATACTTAAAAAAAAATTGTAAATCTAACGAACAATATTTTTTCAGTGTATTAAAGGGATAGTTCACCTAAAAATCAAAAATTTGTCAACATTTATTCATCCTTTCCTTTTGTTAAAAGCCTTGTTGAACACAAATTAAGATATTTTGAAATATGTGGGAAACCTGTAACCATTGACTTCCATAGTAATTGTTTTTTTTTCCTAAAATGGAAGTGAATGGTTACAGGTTTTCAGCTTTCTCCAAATAATCTTCTGTTGTGTTAAGTGAACTTTCATAAACTAATTTCGAGAGGAGCACGTGATATGATTGATCACAGCTGGTCTCTCATCTGTAATCATTAATAAGCCAATTGGATCATTCCAAACTCACTAAAACTAGCCCAACTAGCATTACCCCCTCATCTTCGTTTTGTTTAGAATCCTCCCATCCACCCCATCTCCACCTTTCCTCCTTTACCAAGGGGAGCTCTCGAGAATGCTCATTGACCAGACGGGAGCCCTGGGTTCAGCTGTCTCCAAACTAAGGGGTTTCTCCCAGGACAGCATGCCAATCATGCTGTTATTATCAAGCAATATCTAAGTGTGAACTCTTGAAAGGTATGGGACCACTTGAGGGAGAGTAAATAGTGAGTAACTTTTCATTTTTGGGTGAACAATCCCTCTAACATTCTCAATCTGATTTATAGCTGCACGCTATTTGCATTTATTATTGGCAACACTTAATAATAATACACAGCATTTGATGATATGAGCTAATTTGGGGGCACTAAATGCTTTTGTTCAGTGGTTCTCAAACTGTGGTATGTGTAACACTATCGGAATGCAGGCTTACTTCTAGTGGTATATGGAGGAATTAATGAATAATTTAAGTAATAAAATGAACACACTTTTAACCCTTTAACGCAGGGGTAACCAAACTTGTTCCAAAAGGGTCTGCAGATTTTAGCTCCAACCCTAATCAAACACACCTGAACAAGCTAATCAAGGCCTTACTAGGTATACTTGAAACACTCAGGCAGGTGTGTTGAGGCAAGTTAGTGCTAAACCCTGCGGTGACACCGGCCCTCTAGGACCGGGATTGGTGACCCTGCTTTAACGCATACAATAACACCGATGTGATCAGTAAATTGATTTTAATAGGCTAAACCTTTTATTTTATTTTTAATTTTCTAATGATTGTTATGTACTCATGCTACTCTCCTTCCCATATTTGTAAAGGTTGTTGGGGCGTATCCCGTACTTGACAGGTATGGTTTAACAACTTGCTTTTCTGACACACAAAGCTTACTCTAATGTGCAGTAAGCAGACCGAATTTCTAATTTAAATATGTAAATCCAAATCACATATTTAAAGTACAAGTTAATGTTTAGATTTCAAAGATGTCATATATACAGTACATGCAACATCTATTTCAAAGTCTACCAAAATCAGTTTTTATATAAATATGATGACATTTAGCCAATATTTATGAGGTCCAAGGAACATTTCCAGGTTTTGATGAGTAGGCTACTATATGTTAATACTTTACATTTAAGTACAGCAGTTTTCTTTTTACTTTTTGAGAAGTGCCATTTTTAATTAACTTTTAGTAGCACATTTAATTTAAACATTGTTTATTTTTTTTTACATGTAACCGCAGTGCACTGCTAATGTTTAAACTATTTATAATGTTTAAAGTGGCTGACAATAATACATTTTGTCAATAATTGTAATTAATCTGCTTTGATTTTGAACTGTGTAGTGCTGTGGCTGCTTAATTAGGCCTGCTATGCTACTGTATTTAAATACTGGCCATTATGGTGGTACTTGAAGAGAATTTTTTTTTTCTGAGGTGGTACTTGGTGAAAAAAGTTTGAGAACCACTGTTTTAGTTAAAGTATAATTTTAATTTTAATTATATTGCATAATTTATATTGATACACAGAGGTGCAATATATTATTTGATTACTGACATTTTTAAACACTATTATTGCTTTATACTTTTATTTTATTCCCTTGTAAATTTTATTTATAATTTGATGTTCAATTCAATTGTTGTTAAAGACATTAATCAAATACCACAACATGTAATTAATCAGCCTAAAAACTGTGTATGTTTGATATTACTGTTATTATTACTGTTGTTTTTTGTTTTAAATTCATTTAGTTTTATTTTGTTGGGTTATAGCTAGTTTCCTGGCCTAATGTGATGAGAGAGACCATTAAAACCAGCCGGCTGTACAACCAAAACCAGGCTGATTCACTTTTTTTTTTCATAGCAAAGATATCATATGGCTGAACTAAAAACAGTTTTAAATATCATTTCAGCAAGGTTAAGTGTTCATATTACTTAAACAGTGGTGTATCTGCTAAAACCACCAAGGTCACGGGTTCAATTCCCAAACTGTGCTCATAATAATGATCCAAATACAATTACAATTTTAATTTGTTATGAATAAAGCTAGCAGTTTAAACTTCTTCAACTGAAGGATTACAGCAAAATAAAAAATAAAAAAATACAAATAATCACCATTTTGCCAAATAAAGAAATAAAAACAAAAACAAATAACAAACCCCAATACTCTCCATTAAAAGTATTAAAGTATTAGTTGCGTGCAAAAACAGATGTACTATTACTATTATTATGCATGTTCTGCTTTTGTTTTTATTTATACTAGTAAAATGTACTTTTGTTTGGTTTTCTACAGATATTTTTGCATGCTTTTATTTATATCTCTCTATAATTTCACTATAATAACATTAGCTAAGTTTGTTCTTGGCTATTATTAAACTAAATATAATTTCAGTATGTCTGAGTGTATCTGTGGCGTATGTGCAAACAACACCAAGGTCATGGGTTTAATTCCCAAACTGTGCTTATAATAATGAAGTACACGTCCCAAATAAAATTTTAAAGAGTTGTTTTGGATAAAAGTGAAGAATTGCTAGTGTAAACGTCTTCAACTGAAGGCCTACAGCTAAAGAAAAATCCTATTTTGACCAAAACAAACCCCAGTACCCTCCATTTAAAGTACAAAAGTAATAATGCATGCAAACACACACGTCCTGAATGCCTTACTTTAACACACTGTCTGTTTTAGCATTCCACTCCTCGAGCATAATCAATTTTTCATGTTGATGTGGGAATATTTGTGTAGATGCAGCAAATATTTCCTATGCTATGGGAAACAAAAGGGCAGACGTGGATGTGAGCGCGAAACGCCGTTGTGAGGCATCTTTGATGGTTCTCCTTCAAAGCGACGCCTGCCTTCACGGCCACGCCGAGGGGATTTGTGCTATTAATTGAAGTTAATTTTCTGGGAAATCAGTTTGCCGGGCACGTTGGCAAGATTGATAGCCCCGGCACGTCCCAGCACTCGGGAAAATGACACTCGTCTTTTATAGCCACACATACTTTTATCATTCCAAATCAAATTATAAACAGGAGGCCAGGCGAGCGGAAAACCTGGCGGAGGCAGATCTCCATAAGATTAATTAGGCCGGTCGGTCTAAGACAAGGTGAGGCGGCTGAAAGGAAAAAAAAAATAAAAACAGCCAAATGGAGAGAGCGGAGTTCATTGTTTGCCAGGACGTAGACTCGGAAGTCAATTGGACAATAGGTAATTAGCAGAGGCTAGTCAAAAGCAAGAAGACACTTTCTCCAGGCCTGTAATGCAGAGGGCCGCGTTATGAACCCTGCATTTAATTAGAGTACTTTGATACCCACAGGAGAGCGCTGCCCCCGGGCATCCTAAACACTGACTGACGCCAGGCAGTTCCACCCGCTCCCTGCACTCCAATTAGAGACGCACCAAGCTGGGAGGAGCGCCTTCCTCTCTCCGCGCAGCCCTCCCTCGCGCCAAACAAACCCACGCCAAATTGGCATTTGGATTAAACGACGCACCGAGATGCCCCGAAGGGCGGCAGGCTGTCTCACCTGGGCTAATCTAGGTGTCATTATAATAAGGATTCATTTTCGGCGGAGAGCAGAACTCGGGTCGTCCTAGCTGCCGCTGCGATGGGTATCCCGAACAGCGCCCTGGTAGCTCGGAAAAGCCGTCCGGGAGGGCAGAGGCGCGCGTGCAATATTAATGCCACTGTGACTGAATAAATGATAACAATACTGGGAGCTTTGCTGTGTTACAGTGGTGTATTTTTAATGCGCGGGGAAGAGTTTAGGATGCTCGACTTACACGCGCAAACATGTGGCGCATGAATTATGCAACCGCGACGCTTTCATCCTGGCATCTGCATGTTTAGTAAACAAACTGGTTCTCTTCTGGCAACAAGATGTAACTGTAAATAATAGATATTTAATTTCACAGCCGCTTTGCCAAAGGATGGCATGCACTTGTTGTGTTTGCTAATTTGTTGTATTATTCAAACCATCTCCCCGGTCGCTTCTTATCTCAGCAGGGTGATAAACAGATATGCATGAAAGCGAAAAAAAAAAACAACAAGGCGTGACACTCGAGCCTAAATATTTATTTAGCACAACAAGCCGGGGGAAGAAAAAAATATGCAACATTGTGTTCTGACATTTATCTCAATATGAAAGGGAATTCAGTGCCACGGGCTCAAATGAGAAGAACACAAATATCTGCATACACAAAGAAGTGACAAGCCCATTGTGGACTCCAAACATGCGCTGTCAGAATGGATCATTCCTCGACGCCTTAGAAGAGGAAAAAGCGCTTATGAAGCTGTCAGGAAAACAGGCCTGGATGCTTAAGCGAGTGGAGGATGCTCTGCTGGCGGCGCAGTGATTGAGCGGGTTGTTTATCTAGGCATCGCTTTGGAGTTCAATGCGCACTGTTTGATCAAAGATTATCTTTATCGATAGAAGGTGTCAAACAAACATGCGCAGGTAATAGTCAATGACAGCCTTCAGCAAAAATGCAATAAAGGCATTTCGCTAAAGGGTGCACATTAGGGCTCTACAAACGACATCCACCTCCTCCTCTTAAAGTCAAGCCAGAATCAGTTGGGTTTACAAAATCTTTAACTTATAAGCTCTTATTATAATACCAAAGGCTGCCATTCAAATCAAACAACAAAATGACTGTTGACTGTACAGTATGAGAGACTCTTTGTGCTGTTTCTGAGTCAGAGATGTTATGTCAGAAGAGAGATTGAGAGTAATGAATTGGCTTTTCTTTAAAGGCGGTGCATTGCAACAACAGCTCATCTGGAATCTGCAAAGCATTACGTCGGTTTTCTGGCAGAAGCCAATGTGAATATTTACTGTTAATGGATTCCACATCAAAAATAAGTATTTGTTTAGAAATTGTACATGCCATCTGCCATTACTTTATTAAACAAATGACCCCAAAGTAGATTTACATATTAGTATGTCTCATTCACACTATGAGAGTCACACAGCGGGAAAATGACAAGCGACCAATCAATTCAATGGAGAGTCAGCAACTTCCGGTGACCTCCGTCTATGTGAGTGACAGCAATCATTGGTGAACAGGTGGACGTGTTGAGCGACAAGACAAAGTTGAGAAACTTTCAAGCAAATCAGCAAATGAAGATCGACTTTCTTGAGTGACAGCCAATAGGAGCAGCAGTAGAGCACACGTGAACCTCTCTAAACTCCTGTAAAGGCTGGTTGCATTCTCCATGCTGTAGACCTACACAGACCTGTGTTTGAAGCAGGTCGCCACCCAGAGTGTCAAACAGCTACAAAGTTGCTGCTAGTGTAAATGAGGCAGTACGTATACATGTATGTATAGTTTGTATAGTTCTACAGCCAAGTTTCTCAAGTGTTTGTGTATTGTATTGTGAAGTTAAGTGCACTTGTGAGGTATTTTGTCACAGAAGCCACAAGTGTTAATTTGCTGTGCCTTTTGTATGCTTTTTGACACTCAAAACGTCAGTAGCTGCTGAATTAAATTTTATGAACAGACAATAACCACAGCTTCACCTGAAAATCTTCATTACTGTTTTA